>NW_026989313.1:0-27203 GCF_030222135.1 Aotus nancymaae
TGCCGGGTAATGGGCTGAAAACGCCTGTTTTGGGACTCTGCAGAGAAAGTCTCTGTAGACTGCTGAATCCACACACCGGTTTAACTCTGGAAGTTGAGTGCACACATTGACAACCGTTCTGTTAGATAGCTGCGTTTTGGATTTAGAAGCAGATATTTCCCTGTGCTTACTGCTGTTTCTTCCATATGCCGGTAATGGGCTGAAAACGCCTGTTTTGGGACTCTGCAGAGAAAGTCTCTGCAGACTGCTGAATCCACACACGGGTTTAACTCTGGAAGTTGAGTGCACACATTGACAACCGTTCTGTTAGATAGCTGCGTTTTGGATTTAGAAGCAGATATTTCCCTGTGCTTACTGCTGTTTCTTCCATATGCCGGTAATGGGCTGAAAACGCCTGTTTTGGGACTCTGCAGAGAAAGCCTCTGCAGACTGCTGAATCCACACACGGGTTTAACTCTGGAAGTTGAGTGCACACATTGACAACCGTTCTGTTAGATAGCTGCGTTTTGGATTTAGAAGCAGATATTTCCCTGTGCTTACTGCTGTTTCTTCCATATGCCGGTAATGGGCTGAAAACGCCTGTTTTGGGACTCTGCAGAGAAAGTCTCTGCAGACTGCTGAATCCACACACGGGTTTAACTCTGGAAGTTGAGTGCACACATTGACAACCGTTCTGTTAGATAGCTGCGTTTTGGATTTAGAAGCAGATATTTCCCTGTGCTTACTGCTGTTTCTTCCATATGCCGGTAATGGGCTGAAAACGCCTGTTTTGGGACTCTGCAGAGAAAGTCTCTGCAGAGTGCTGAATCCACACACGGGTTTAACTCTGGAAGTTGAGTGCACACATTGACAACCGTTCTGTTAGATAGCTGCGTTTTGGATTTAGAAGCAGATATTTCCCTGTGCTTACTGCTGTTTCTTCCATATGCCGGTAATGGGCTGAAAACGCCTGTTTTGGGACTCTGCAGAGAAAGTCTCTGCAGACTGCTGAATCCACACACGGGTTTAACTCTGGAAGTTGAGTGCACACATTGACAACCGTTCTGTTAGATAGCTGCGTTTTGGATTTAGAAGCAGATATTTCCCTGTGCTTACTGCTGTTTCTTCCATATGCCGGTAATGGGCTGAAAACGCCTGTTTTGGGACTCTGCAGAGAAAGTCTCTGCAGACTGCTGAATCCACACACGGGTTTAACTCTGGAAGTTGAGTGCACACATTGACAACCGTTCTGTTAGATAGCTGCGTTTTGGATTTAGAAGCAGATATTTCCCTGTGCTTACTGCTGTTTCTTCCATATGCCGGTAATGGGCTGAAAACGCCTGTTTTGGGACTCTGCAGAGAAAGTCTCTGCAGACTGCTGAATCCACACACCGGTTTAACTCTGGAAGTTGAGTGCACACATTGACAACCGTTCTGTTAGATAGCTGCGTTTTGGATTTAGAAGCAGATATTTCCCTGTGCTTACTGCTGTTTCTTCCATATGCCGGTAATGGGCTGAAAACGCCTGTTTTGGGACTCTGCAGAGAAAGTCTCTGCAGACTGCTGAATCCACACACGGGTTTAACTCTGGAAGTTGAGTGCACACATTGACAACCGTTCTGTTAGATAGCTGCGTTTTGGATTTAGAAGCAGATATTTCCCTGTGCTTACAGCTGTTTCTTCCATATGCCGGTAATGGGCTGAAAACGCCTGTTTTGGGACTCTGCAGAGAAAGTCTCTGCAGACTGCTGAATCCACCACACGGGTTTAACTCTGGAAGTTGAGTGCACACATTGACAACCGTTCTGTTAGATAGCTGCGTTTTGGATTTAGAAGCAGATATTTCCCTGTGCTTACTGCTGTTTCTTCCATATGCCGGTAATGGGCTGAAAACGCCTGTTTTGGGACTCTGCAGAGAAAGTCTCTGCAGACTGCTGAATCCACACACGGGTTTAACTCTGGAAGTTGAGTGCACACATTGACAACCGTTCTGTTAGATAGCTGCGTTTTGGATTTAGAAGCAGATATTTCCCTGTGCTTACTGCTGTTTCTTCCATATGCCGGTAATGGGCTGAAAACGCCTGTTTTGGGACTCTGCAGAGAAAGTCTCTGCAGACTGCTGAATCCACACACGGGTTTAACTCTGGAAGTTGAGTGCACACATTGACAACCGTTCTGTTAGATAGCTGCGTTTTGGATTTAGAAGCAGATATTTCCCTGTGCTTACTGCTGTTTCTTCCATATGCCGGTAATGGGCTGAAAACGCCTGTTTTGGGACTCTGCAGAGAAAGTCTCTGCAGACTGCTGAATCCACACACGGGTTTAACTCTGGAAGTTGAGTGCACACATTGACAACCGTTCTGTTAGATAGCTGCGTTTTGGATTTAGAAGCAGATATTTCCCTGTGCTTACTGCTGTTTCTTCCATATGCCGGTAATGGGCTGAAAACGCCTGTTTTGGGACTCTGCAGAGAAAGTCTCTGCAGACTGCTGAATCCACACACGGGTTTAACTCTGGAAGTTGAGTGCACACATTGACAACCGTTCTGTTAGATAGCTGCGTTTTGGATTTAGAAGCAGATATTTCCCTGTGCTTACTGCTGTTTCTTCCATATGCCGGTAATGGGCTGAAAACGCCTGTTTTGGGACTCTGCAGAGAAAGTCTCTGCAGACTGCTGAATCCACACACGGGTTTAACTCTGGAAGTTGAGTGCACACATTGACAACCGTTCTGTTAGATAGCTGCGTTTTGGATTTAGAAGCAGATATTTCCCTGTGCTTACTGCTGTTTCTTCCATATGCCGGTAATGGGCTGAAAACGCCTGTTTTGGGACTCTGCAGAGAAAGTCTCTGCAGACTGCCGAATCCACACACGGGTTTAACTCTGGAAGTTGAGTGCACACATTGACAACCGTTCTGTTAGATAGCTGCGTTTTGGATTTAGAAGCAGATATTTCCCTGTGCTTACTGCTGTTTCTTCCATATGCCGGTAATGGGCTGAAAACGCCTGTTTTGGGACTCTGCAGAGAAAGTCTCTGCAGACTGCTGAATCCACACACGGGTTTAACTCTGGAAGTTGAGTGCACACATTGACAACCGTTCTGTTAGATAGCTGCGTTTTGGATTTAGAAGCAGATATTTCCCTGTGCTTACTGCTGTTTCTTCCATATGCCGGTAATGGGCTGAAAACGCCTGTTTTGGGACTCTGCAGAGAAAGTCTCTGCAGACTGCTGAATCCACACACCGGTTTAACTCTGGAAGTTGAGTGCACACATTGACAACCGTTCTGTTAGATAGCTGCGTTTTGGATTTAGAAGCAGATATTTCCCTGTGCTTACTGCTGTTTCTTCCATATGCCGGTAATGGGCTGAAAACGCCTGTTTTGGGACTCTGCAGAGAAAGTCTCTGCAGACTGCTGAATCCACACACCGGTTTAACTCTGGAAGTTGAGTGCACACATTGACAACCGTTCTGTTAGATAGCTGAGTTTTGGATTTAGAAGCAGATATTTCCCTGTGCTTACTGCTGTTTCTTCCATATGCCGGTAATGGGCTGAAAACGCCTGTTTTGGGACTCTGCAGAGAAAGTCTCTGCAGACTGCTGAATCCACACACCGGTTTAACTCTGGAAGTTGAGTGCACACATTGACAACCGTTCTGTTAGATAGCTGCGTTTTGGATTTAGAAGCAGATATTTCCCTGTGCTTACTGCTGTTTCTTCCATATGCCGGTAATGGGCTGAAAACGCCTGTTTTGGGACTCTGCAGAGAAAGTCTCTGCAGACTGCTGAATCCACACACGGGTTTAACTCTGGAAGTTGAGTGCACACATTGACAACCGTTCTGTTAGATAGCTGCGTTTTGGATTTAGAAGCAGATATTTCCCTGTGCTTACTGCTGTTATTTCCATATGCCGGTAATGGGTTGAAAACGCCTGTTTTGGGACTCTGCAGAGAAAGTCTCTGCAGACTGCTGAATCCACACACGGGTTTAACTCTGGAAGTTGAGTGCACACATTGACAACCGTTCTGTTAGATAGCTGCGTTTTGGATTTAGAAGCAGATATTTCCCTGTGCTTACTGCTGTTTCTTCCATATGCCGGTAATGGGCTGAAAACGCCTGTTTTGGGACTCTGCAGAGAAAGTCTCTGCAGACTGCTGAATCCACACACGGGTTTAACTCTGGAAGTTGAGTGCACACATTGACAACCGTTCTGTTAGATAGCTGCGTTTTGGATTTAGAAGCAGATATTTCCCTGTGCTTACTGCTGTTTCTTCCATATGCCAGTAATGGGCTGAAAACGCCTGTTTTGGGACTCTGCAGAGAAAGTCTCTGCAGACTGCTGAATCCACACACGGGTTTAACTCTGGAAGTTGAGTGCACACATTGACAACCGTTCTGTTAGATAGCTGCGTTTTGGATTTAGAAGCAGATATTTCCCTGTGCTTACTGCTGTTTCTTCCATATGCCGGTAATGGGCTGAAAACGCCTGTTTTGGGACTCTGCAGAGAAAGTCTCTGCAGACTGCTGAATCCACACACGGGTTTAACTCTAGAAGTTGAGTGCACACATTGACAACCGTTCTGTTAGATAGCTGCGTTTTGGATTTAGAAGCAGATATTTCCCTGTGCTTACTGCTGTTTCTTCCATATGCCGGTAATGGGCTGAAAACGCCTGTTTTGGGACTCTGCAGAGAAAGTCTCTGCAGACTGCTGAATCCACACACGGGTTTAACTCTGGAAGTTGAGTGCACACATTGACAACCGTTCTGTTAGATAGCTGCGTTTTGGATTTAGAAGCAGATATTTCCCTGTGCTTACTGCTGTTTCTTCCATATGCCGGTAATGGGCTGAAAACGCCTGTTTTGGGACTCTGCAGAGAAAGTCTCTGCAGACTGCTGAATCCACACACGGGTTTAACTCTGGAAGTTGAGTGCACACATTGACAACCGTTCTGTTAGAGAGCTGCGTTTTGGATTTAGAAGCAGATATTTCCCTGTGCTTACTGCTGTTTCTTCCATATGCCGGTAATGGGCTGAAAACGCCTGTTTTGGGACTCTGCAGAGAAAGTCTCTGCAGACTGCCGAATCCACACACGGGTTTAACTCTGGAAGTTGAGTGCACACATTGACAACCGTTCTGTTAGATAGCTGCGTTTTGGATTTAGAAGCAGATATTTCCCTGTGCTTACTGCTGTTTCTTCCATATGCCGGTAATGGGCTGAAAACGCCTGTTTTGGGACTCTGCAGAGAAAGTCTCTGCAGACTGCTGAATCCACACACGGGTTTAACTCTGGAAGTTGAGTGCACACATTGACAACCGTTCTGTTAGATAGCTGCGTTTTGGATTTAGAAGCAGATATTTCCCTGTGCTTACTGCTGTTTCTTCCATATGCCGGTAATGGGCTGAAAACGCCTGTTTTGGGACTCTGCAGAGAAAGTCTCTGCAGACTGCTGAATCCACACACGGGTTTAACTCTGGAAGTTGAGTGCACACATTGACAACCGTTCTGTTAGATAGCTGCGTTTTGGATTTAGAAGCAGATATTTCCCTGTGCTTACTGCTGTTTCTTCCATATGCCGGTAATGGGCTGAAAACGCCTGTTTTGGGGCTCTGCAGAGAAAGTCTCTGCAGACTGCTGAATCCACACACGGGTTTAACTCTGGAAGTTGAGTGCACACATTGACAACCGTTCTGTTAGATAGCTGCGTTTTGGATTTAGAAGCAGATATTTCCCTGTGCTTACTGCTGTTTCTTCCATATGCCGGTAATGGGCTGAAAACGCCTGTTTTGGGACTCTGCAGAGAAAGTCTCTGCAGACTGCTGAATCCACACACGGGTTTAACTCTGGAAGTTGAGTGCACACATTGACAACCATTCTGTTAGATAGCTGCGTTTTGGATTTAGAGGCAGATATTTCCCTGTGCTTACTGCTGTTTCTTCCATATGCCGGTAATGGGCTGAAAACGCCTGTTTTGGGACTCTGCAGAGAAAGTCTCTGCAGACTGCTGAATCCACACACGGGTTTAACTCTGGAAGTTGAGTGCACACATTGACAACCGTTCTGTTAGATAGCTGCGTTTTGGATTTAGAAGCAGATATTTCCCTGTGCTTACTGCTGTTTCTTCCATATGCCGGTAATGGGCTGAAAACGCCTGTTTTGGGACTCTGCAGAGAAAGTCTCTGCAGACTGCTGAATCCACACACGGGTTTAACTCTGGAAGTTGAGTGCACACATTGACAACCGTTCTGTTAGATAGCTGCGTTTTGGATTTAGAAGCAGATATTTCCCTGTGCTTACTGCTGTTTCTTCCATATGCCGGTAATGGGCTGAAAACGCCTGTTTTGGGACTCTGCAGAGAAAGTCTCTGCAGACTGCCGAATCCACACACGGGTTTAACTCTGGAAGTTGAGTGCACACATTGACAACCGTTCTGTTAGATAGCTGCGTTTTGGATTTAGAAGCAGATATTTCCCTGTGCTTACTGCTGTTTCTTCCATATGCCGGTAATGGGCTGAAAACGCCTGTTTTGGGACTCTGCAGAGAAAGTCTCTGCAGACTGCTGAATCCACACACGGATTTAACTCTGGAAGTTGAGTGCACACATTGACAACCGTTCTGTTAGATAGCTGCGTTTTGGATTTAGAAGCAGATATTTCCCTGTGCTTACTGCTGTTTCTTCCATATGCCGGTAATGGGCTGAAAACGCCTGTTTTGGGACTCTGCAGAGAAAGTCTCTGCAGACTGCTGAATCCACACACGGGTTTAACTCTGGAAGTTGAGTGCACACATTGACAACCGTTCTGTTAGATAGCTGCGTTTTGGATTTAGAAGCAGATATTTCCCTGTGCTTACTGCTGTTTCTTCCATATGCCGGTAATGGGCTGAAAACGCCTGTTTTGGGACTCTGCAGAGAAAGTCTCTGCAGACTGCTGAATCCACACACGGGTTTAACTCTGGAAGTTGAGTGCACACATTGACAACCGTTCTGTTAGATAGCTGCGTTTTGGATTTAGAAGCAGATATTTCCCTGTGCTTACTGCTGTTTCTTCCATATGCCGGTAATGGGCTGAAAACGCCTGTTTTGGGACTCTGCAGAGAAAGTCTCTGCAGACTGCTGAATCCACACACGGGTTTAACTCTGGAAGTTGAGTGCACACATTGACAACCGTTCTGTTAGATAGCTGCGTTTTGGATTTAGAAGCAGATATTTCCCTGTGCTTACTGCTGTTTCTTCCATATGCCGGTAATGGGCTGAAAACGCCTGTTTTGGGACTCTGCAGAGAAAGTCTCTGCAGACTGCTGAATCCACACACGGGTTTAACTCTGGAAGTTGAGTGCACACATTGACAACCGTTCTGTTAGATAGCTGCGTTTTGGATTTAGAAGCAGATATTTCCCTGTGCTTACTGCTGTTTCTTCCATATGCCGGTAATGGGCTGAAAACGCCTGTTTTGGGACTCTGCAGAGAAAGTCTCTGCAGACTGCTGAATCCACACACGGGTTTAACTCTGGAAGTTTAGTGCACACATTGACAACCGTTCTGTTAGATAGCTGCGTTTTGGATTTAGAAGCAGATATTTCCCTGTGCTTACTGCTGTTTCTTCCATATGCCGGTAATGGGCTGAAAACGCCTGTTTTGGGACTCTGCAGAGAAAGTCTCTGCAGACTGCCGAATCCACACACGGGTTTAACTCTGGAAGTTGAGTGCACACATTGACAACCGTTCTGTTAGATAGCTGCGTTTTGGATTTAGAAGCAGATATTTCCCTGTGCTTACTGCTGTTTCTTCCATATGCCGGTAATGGGCTGAAAACGCCTGTTTTGGGACTCTGCAGAGAAAGTCTCTGCAGACTGCCGAATCCACACACGGGTTTAACTCTGGAAGTTGAGTGCACACATTGACAACCGTTCTGTTAGATAGCTGCGTTTTGGATTTAGAAGCAGATATTTCCCTGTGCTTACTGCTGTTTCTTCCATATGCCGGTAATGGGCTGAAAACGCCTGTTTTGGGACTCTGCAGAGAAAGTCTCTGCAGACTGCTGAATCCACACACGGGTTTAACTCTGGAAGTTGAGTGCACACATTGACAACCGTTCTGTTAGATAGCTGCGTTTTGGATTTAGAAGCAGATATTTCCCTGTGCTTACTGCTGTTTCTTCCATATGCCGGTAATGGGCTGAAAACGCCTGTTTTGGGACTCTGCAGAGAAAGTCTCTGCAGACTGCTGAATCCACACACGGGTTTAACTCTGGAAGTTGAGTGCACACATTGACAACCGTTCTGTTAGATAGCTGCGTTTTGGATTTAGAAGCAGATATTTCCCTGTGCTTACTGCTGTTTCTTCCATATGCCGGTAATGGGCTGAAAACCCCTGTTTTGGGACTCTGCAGAGAAAGTCTCTGCAGACTGCCGAATCCACACACGGGTTTAACTCTGGAAGTTGAGTGCACACATTGACAACCGTTCTGTTAGATAGCTGCGTTTTGGATTTAGAAGCAGATATTTCCCTGTGCTTACTGCTGTTTCTTCCATATGCCGGTAATGGGCTGAAAACGCCTGTTTTGGGACTCTGCAGAGAAAGTCTCTGCAGACTGCTGAATCCACACACGGGTTTAACTCTGGAAGTTGAGTGCACACATTGACAACCGTTCTGTTAGATAGCTGCGTTTTGGATTTAGAAGCAGATATTTCCCTGTGCTTACTGCTGTTTCTTCCATATGCCGGTAATGGGCTGAAAACGCCTGTTTTGTGACTCTGCAGAGAAAGTCTCTGCAGACTGCTGAATCCACACACGGGTTTAACTCTGGAAGTTGAGTGCACACATTGACAACCGTTCTGTTAGATAGCTGCGTTTTGGATTTAGAAGCAGATATTTCCCTGTGCTTACTGCTGTTTCTTCCATATGCCGGTAATGGGCTGAAAACGCCTGTTTTGGGACTCTGCAGAGAAAGTCTCTGCAGACTGCTGAATCCACACACGGGTTTAACTCTGGAAGTTGAGTGCACACATTGACAACCGTTCTGTTAGATAGCTGCGTTTTGGATTTAGAAGCAGATATTTCCCTGTGCTTACTGCTGTTTCTTCCATATGCCGGTAATGGGCTGAAAACGCCTGTTTTGGGACTCTGCAGAGAAAGTCTCTGCAGACTGCTGAATCCACACACGGGTTTAACTCTGGAAGTTGAGTGCACACATTGACAACCGTTCTGTTAGATAGCTGCGTTTTGGATTTAGAAGCAGATATTTCCCTGTGCTTACTGCTGTTTCTTCCATATGCCGGTAATGGGCTGAAAACGCCTGTTTTGGGACTCTGCAGAGAAAGTCTCTGCAGACTGCTGAATCCACACACGGGTTTAACTCTGGAAGTTGAGTGCACACATTGACAACCGTTCTGTTAGATAGCTGCGTTTTGGATTTAGAAGCAGATATTTCCCTGTGCTTACTGCTGTTTCTTCCATATGCCGGTAATGGGCTGAAAACGCCTGTTTTGGGACTCTGCAGAGAATGTCTCTGCAGACTTCTGAATCCACACACGGGTTTAACTCTGGAAGTTGAGTGCACACATTGACAACCGTTCTGTTAGATAGCTGCGTTTTGGATTTAGAAGCAGATATTTCCCTGTGCTTACTGCTGTTTCTTCCATATGCCGGTAATGGGCTGAAAACGCCTGTTTTGGGACTCTGCAGAGAAAGTCTCTGCAGACTGCCGAAACCACACACGGGTTTAACTCTGGAAGTTGAGTGCACACATTGACAACCGTTCTGTTAGATAGCTGCGTTTTGGATTTAGAAGCAGATATTTCCCTGTGCTTACTGCTGTTTCTTCCATATGCCGGTAATGGGCTGAAAACGCCTGTTTTGGGACTCTGCAGAGAAAGTCTCTGCAGACTGCTGAATCCACACACGGGTTTAACTCTGGAAGTTGAGTCCACACATTGACAACCGTTCTGTTAGATAGCTGCGTTTTGGATTTAGAAGCAGATATTTCCCTGTGCTTACTGCTGTTTCTTCCATATGCCGGTAATGGGCTGAAAACGCCTGTTTTGAGACTCTGCAGAGAAAGTCTCTGCAGACTGCTGAATCCACACACCGGTTTAACTCTGGAAGTTGAGTGCACACATTGACAACCGTTCTGTTAGATAGCTGCGTTTTGGATTTAGAAGCAGATATTTCCCTGTGCTTACTGCTGTTTCTTCCATATGCCGGTAATGGGCTGAAAACGCCTGTTTTGGGACTCTGCAGAGAAAGTCTCTGCAGACTGCTGAATCCACACACGGGTTTAACTCTGGAAGTTGAGTGCACACATTGACAACCGTTCTGTTAGATAGCTGCGTTTGGATTTAGAAGCAGATATTTCCCTGTGCTTACTGCTGTTTCTTCCATATGCCGGTAATGGGCTGAAAACGCCTGTTTTGGGACTCTGCAGAGAAAGTCTCTACAGACTGCTGAATCCACACACGGGTTTAACTCTGGAAGTTGAGTGCACACATTGACAACCGTTCTGTTAGATAGCTGCGTTTTGGATTTAGAAGCAGATATTTCCCTGTGCTTACTGCTGTTTCTTCCATATGCCGGTAATGGGCTGAAAACGCCTGTTTTGGGACTCTGCAGAGAAAGTCTCTGCAGACTGCTGAATCCACACACGGGTTTAACTCTGGAAGTTGAGTGCACACATTGACAACCGTTCTGTTAGATAGCTGCGTTTTGGATTTAGAAGCAGATATTTCCCTGTGCTTACTGCTGTTTCTTCCATATGCCGGTAATGGGCTGAAAACGCCTGTTTTGGGACTCTGCAGAGAAAGTCTCTGCAGACTGCTGAATCCACACACGGGTTTAACTCTGGAAGTTGAGTGCACACATTGACAACCGTTCTGTTAGATAGCTGCGTTTTGGATTTAGAAGCAGATATTTCCCTGTGCTTACTGCTGTTTCTTCCATATGCCGGTAATGGGCTGAAAACGCCTGTTTTGGGACTCTGCAGAGAAAGTGTTTGCAGACTGCTGAATCCACACACGGGTTTAACTCTGGAAGTTGAGTGCACACATTGACAACCGTTCTGTTAGATAGCTGCGTTTTGGATTTAGAAGCAGATATTTCCCTGTGCTTACTGCTGTTTCTTCCATATGCCGGTAATGGGCTGAAAACGCCTGCTTTGGGACTCTGCAGAGAAAGTCTCTGCAGACTGCTGAATCCACACACGGGTTTAACTCTGGAAGTTGAGTGCACACATTGACAACCGTTCTGTTAGATAGCTGCGTTTTGGATTTAGAAGCAGATATTTCCCTGTGCTTACTGCTGTTTCTTCCATATGCCGGTAATGGGCTGAAAACGCCTGTTTTGGGACTCTGCAGAGAAAGTCTCTGCAGACTTCTGAATCCACACACGGGTTTAACTCTGGAAGTTGAGTGCACACATTGACAACCGTTCTGTTAGATAGCTGCGTTTTGGATTTAGAAGCAGATATTTCCCTGTGCTTACTGCTGTTTCTTCCATATGCCGGTAATGGGCTGAAAACGCCTGTTTTGGGACTCTGCAGAGAAAGTCTCTGCAGACTGCCGAATCCACACACGGGTTTAACTCTGGAAGTTGAGTGCACACATTGACAACCGTTCTGTTAGATAGCTGCGTTTTGGATTTAGAAGCAGATATTTCCCTGTGCTTACTGCTGTTTCTTCCATATGCCGGTAATGGGCTGAAAACGCCTGTTTTGGGACTCTGCAGAGAAAGTGTTTGCATACTGCTGAATCCACACACGGGTTTAACTCTGGAAGTTGAGTGCACACATTGACAACCGTTCTGTTAGATAGCTGCATTTTGGATTTAGAAGCAGATATTTCCCTGTGCTTACTGCTGTTTCTTCCATATGCCGGTAATGGGCTGAAAACGCCTGTTTTGGGACTCTGCAGAGAAAGTCTCTGCAGACTGCTGAATCCACACACCGGTTTAACTCTGGAAGTTGAGTGCACACATTGACAACCGTTCTGTTAGATAGCTGCGTTTTGGATTTAGAAGCAGATATTTCCCTGTGCTTACTGCTGTTTCTTCCATATGCCGGTAATGGGCTGAAAACGCCTGTTTTGGGACTCTGCAGAGAAAGTCTCTGTAGACTGCTGAATCCACACACCGGTTTAACTCTGGAAGTTGAGTGCACACATTGACAACCGTTCTGTTAGATAGCTGCGTTTTGGATTTAGAAGCAGATATTTCCCTGTGCTTACTGCTGTTTCTTCCATATGCCGGTAATGGGCTGAAAACGCCTGTTTTGGGACTCTGCAGAGAAAGTCTCTGCAGACTGCTGAATCCACACACGGGTTTAACTCTGGAAGTTGAGTGCACACATTGACAACCGTTCTGTTAGATAGCTGCGTTTTGGATTTAGAAGCAGATATTTCCCTGTGCTTACTGCTGTTTCTTCCATATGCCGGTAATGGGCTGAAAACGCCTGTTTTGGGACTCTGCAGAGAAAGCCTCTGCAGACTGCTGAATCCACACACGGGTTTAACTCTGGAAGTTGAGTGCACACATTGACAACCGTTCTGTTAGATAGCTGCGTTTTGGATTTAGAAGCAGATATTTCCCTGTGCTTACTGCTGTTTCTTCCATATGCCGGTAATGGGCTGAAAACGCCTGTTTTGGGACTCTGCAGAGAAAGTCTCTGCAGACTGCTGAATCCACACACGGGTTTAACTCTGGAAGTTGAGTGCACACATTGACAACCGTTCTGTTAGATAGCTGCGTTTTGGATTTAGAAGCAGATATTTCCCTGTGCTTACTGCTGTTTCTTCCATATGCCGGTAATGGGCTGAAAACGCCTGTTTTGGGACTCTGCAGAGAAAGTCTCTGCAGACTGCTGAATCCACACACGGGTTTAACTCTGGAAGTTGAGTGCACACATTGACAACCGTTCTGTTAGATAGCTGCGTTTTGGATTTAGAAGCAGATATTTCCCTGTGCTTACTGCTGTTTCTTCCATATGCCGGTAATGGGCTGAAAACGCCTGTTTTGGGACTCTGCAGAGAAAGTCTCTGCAGACTGCTGAATCCACACACGGGTTTAACTCTGGAAGTTGAGTGCACACATTGACAACCGTTCTGTTAGATAGCTGCGTTTTGGATTTAGAAGCAGATATTTCCCTGTGCTTACTGCTGTTTCTTCCATATGCCGGTAATGGGCTGAAAACGCCTGTTTTGGGACTCTGCAGAGAAAGTCTCTGCAGACTGCTGAATCCACACACGGGTTTAACTCTGGAAGTTGAGTGCACACATTGACAACCGTTCTGTTAGATAGCTGCGTTTTGGATTTAGAAGCAGATATTTCCCTGTGCTTACTGCTGTTTCTTCCATATGCCGGTAATGGGCTGAAAACGCCTGTTTTGGGACTCTGCAGAGAAAGTCTCTGCAGACTGCTGAATCCACACACCGGTTTAACTCTTGAAGTTGAGTGCACACATTGACAACCGTTCTGTTAGATAGCTGCGTTTTGGATTTAGAAGCAGATATTTCCCTGTGCTTACTGCTGTTTCTTCCATATGCCGGTAATGGGCTGAAAACGCCTGTTTTGGGACTCTGCAGAGAAAGTCTCTGCAGACTGCTGAATCCACACACGGGTTTAACTCTGGAAGTTGAGTGCACACATTGACAACCGTTCTGTTAGATAGCTGCGTTTTGGATTTAGAAGCAGATATTTCCCTGTGCTTACTGCTGTTTCTTCCATATGCCGGTAATGGGCTGAAAACGCCTGTTTTGGGACTCTGCAGAGAAAGTCTCTGCAGACTGCTGAATCCACACACGGGTTTAACTCTGGAAGTTGAGTGCACACATTGACAACCGTTCTGTTAGATAGCTGCGTTTTGGATTTAGAAGCAGATATTTCCCTGTGCTTACAGTTGTTTCTTCCATATGCCGGTAATGGGCTGAAAACGCCTGTTTTGGGACTCTGCAGAGAAAGTCTCTGCAGACTGCTGAATCCACACACGGGTTTAACTCTGGAAGTTGAGTGCACACATTGACAACCGTTCTGTTAGATAGCTGCGTTTTGGATTTAGAAGCAGATATTTCCCTGTGCTTACTGCTGTTTCTTCCATATGCCGGTAATGGGCTGAAAACGCCTGTTTTGGGACTCTGCAGAGAAAGTCTCTGCAGACTGCTGAATCCACACACGGGTTTAACTCTGGAAGTTGAGTGCACACATTGACAACCGTTCTGTTAGATAGCTGCGTTTTGGATTTAGAAGCAGATATTTCCCTGTGCTTACTGCTGTTTCTTCCATATGCCGGTAATGGGCTGAAAACGCCTGTTTTGGGACTCTGCAGAGAAAGTCTCTGCAGACTGCTGAATCCACACACGGGTTTAACTCTGGAAGTTGAGTGCACACATTGACAACCGTTCTGTTAGATAGCTGCGTTTTGGATTTAGAAGCAGATATTTCCCTGTGCTTACTGCTGTTTCTTCCATATGCCGGTAATGGGCTGAAAACGCCTGTTTTGGGACTCTGCAGAGAAAGTCTCTGCAGACTGCTGAATCCACACACGGGTTTAACTCTGGAAGTTGAGTGCACACATTGACAACCGTTCTGTTAGATAGCTGCGTTTTGGATTTAGAAGCAGATATTTCCCTGTGCTTACTGCTGTTTCTTCCATATGCCGGTAATGGGCTGAAAACGCCTGTTTTGGGACTCTGCAGAGAAAGTGTTTGCAGACTCCTGAATCCACACACGGGTTTAACTCTGGAAGTTGAGTGCACACATTGACAACCGTTCTGTTAGATAGCTGCGTTTTGGATTTAGAAGCAGATATTTCCCTGTGCTTACTGCTGTTTCTTCCATATGCCGGTAATGGGCTGAAAACGCCTGTTTTGGGACTCTGCAGAGAAAGTCTCTGCAGACTGCTGAATCCACACACGGGTTTAACTCTGGAAGTTGAGTGCACACATTGACAACCGTTCTGTTAGATAGCTGCGTTTTGGATTTAGAAGCAGATATTTCCCTGTGCTTACTGCTGTTTCTTCCCTATGCCGGTAATGGGCTGAAAACGCCTGTTTTGGGACTCTGCAGAGAAAGTCTCTGCAGACTGCTGAATCCACACACCGGTTTAACTCTGGAAGTTGAGTGCACACATTGACAACCGTTCTGTTAGATAGCTGCGTTTTGGATTTAGAAGCAGATATTTCCCTGTGCTTACTGCTGTTTCTTCCATATGCCGGTAATGGGCTGAAAACGCCTGTTTTGGGACTCTGCAGAGAAAGTCTCTGCAGACTGCTGAATCCACACACCGGTATAACTCTGGAAGTTGAGTGCACACATTGACAACCGTTCTGTTAGATAGCTGCGTTTTGGATTTAGAAGCAGATATTTCCCTGTGCTTACTGCTGTTTCTTCCATATGCCGGTAATGGGCTGAAAACGCCTGTTTTGGGACTCTGCAGAGAAAGTCTCTGCAGACTGCTGAATCCACACACGGGTTTAACTCTGGAAGTTGAGTGCACACATTGACAACCGTTCTGTTAGATAGCTGCGTTTTGGATTTAGAAGCAGATATTTCCCTGTGCTTACTGCTGTTTCTTCCATATGCCGGTAATGGGCTGAAAACGCCTGTTTTGGGACTCTGCAGAGAAAGTCTCTGCAGACTGCTGAATCCACACACGGGTTTAACTCTGGAAGTTGAGTGCACACATTGACAACCGTTCTGTTAGATAGCTGCGTTTTGGATTTAGAAGCAGATATTTCCCTGTGCTTACTGCTGTTTCTTCCATATGCCGGTAATGGGTTGAAAACGCCTGTTTTGGGACTCTGCAGAGAAAGTCTCTGCAGACTGCTGAATCCACACACGGGTTTAACTCTGGAAGTTGAGTGCACACATTGACAACCGTTCTGTTAGATAGCTGCGTTTTGGATTTAGAAGCAGATATTTCCCTGTGCTTACTGCTGTTTCTTCCATATGCCGGTAATGGGCTGAAAACGCCTGTTTTGGGACTCTGCAGAGAAAGTCTCTGCAGACTGCTGAATCCACACACGGGTTTAACTCTGGAAGTTGAGTGCACACATTGACAACCGTTCTGTTAGATAGCTGCGTTTTGGATTTAGAAGCAGATATTTCCCTGTGCTTACTGCTGTTTCTTCCATATGCCGGTAATGGGCTGAAAACGCCTGTTTTGGGACTCTGCAGAGAAAGTCTCTGCAGACTGCCGAATCCACACACGGGTTTAACTCTGGAAGTTGAGTGCACACATTGACAACCGTTCTGTTAGATAGCTGCGTTTTGGATTTAGAAGCAGATATTTCCCTGTGCTTACTGCTGTTTCTTCCATATGCCGGTAATGGGCTGAAAACGCCTGTTTTGGGACTCTGCAGAGAAAGTCTCTGCAGACTGCTGAATCCACACACGGGTTTAACTCTGGAAGTTGAGTGCACACATTGACAACCGTTCTGTTAGATAGCTGCGTTTTGGATTTAGAAGCAGATATTTCCCTGTGCTTACTGCTGTTTCTTCCATATGCCGGTAATGGGCTGAAAACGCCTGTTTTGGGACTCTGCAGAGAAAGTCTCTGCAGACTGCTGAATCCACACACCGGTTTAACTCTGGAAGTTGAGTGCACACATTGACAACCGTTCTGTTAGATAGCTGCGTTTTGGATTTAGAAGCAGATATTTCCCTGTGCTTACTGCTGTTTCTTCCATATGCCGGTAATGGGCTGAAAACGCCTGTTTTGGGACTCTGCAGAGAAAGTCTCTGCAGACTGCTGAATCCACACACCGGTTTAACTCTGGAAGTTGAGTGCACACATTGACAACCGTTCCGTTAGATAGCTGAGTTTTGGATTTAGAAGCAGATATTTCCCTGTGCTTACTGCTGTTTCTTCCATATGCCGGTAATGGGCTGAAAACGCCTGTTTTGGGACTCTGCAGAGAAAGTCTCTGCAGACTGCTGAATCCACACACCGGTTTAACTCTGGAAGTTGAGAGCACACATTGACAACCGTTCTGTTAGATACCTGCGTTTTGGATTTAGAAGCAGATATTTCCCTGTGCTTACTGCTGTTTCTTCCATATGCCGGTAATGGGCTGAAAACGCCTGTTTTGGGACTCTGCAGAGAAAGTCTCTGCAGACTGCTGAATCCACACACGGGTTTAACTCTGGAAGTTGAGTGCACACATTGACAACCGTTCTGTTAGATAGCTGCGTTTTGGATTTAGAAGCAGATATTTCCCTGTGCTTACTGCTGTTATTTCCATATGCCGGTAATGGGTTGAAAACGCCTGTTTTGGGACTCTGCAGAGAAAGTCTCTGCAGACTGCCGAATCCACACACGGGTTTAACTCTGGAAGTTGAGTGCACACATTGACAACCGTTCTGTTAGATAGCTGCGTTTTGGATTTAGAAGCAGATATTTCCCTGTGCTTACTGCTGTTTCTTCCATATGCCGGTAATGGGCTGAAAACGCCTGTTTTGGGACTCTGCAGAGAAAGTCTCTGCAGACTGCTGAATCCACACACGGGTTTAACTCTGGAAGTTGAGTGCACACATTGACAACCGTTCTGTTAGATAGCTGCGTTTTGGATTTAGAAGCAGATATTTCCCTGTGCTTACTGCTGTTTCTTCCATATGCCAGTAATGGGCTGAAAACGCCTGTTTTGGGACTCTGCAGAGAAAGTCTCTGCAGACTGCTGAATCCACACACGGGTTTAACTCTGGAAGTTGAGTGCACACATTGACAACCGTTCTGTTAGATAGCTGCGTTTTGGATTTAGAAGCAGATATTTCCCTGTGCTTACTGCTGTTTCTTCCATATGCCGGTAATGGGCTGAAAACGCCTGTTTTGGGACTCTGCAGAGAAAGTCTCTGCAGACTGCTGAATCCACACACGGGTTTAACTCTAGAAGTTGAGTGCACACATTGACAACCGTTCTGTTAGATAGCTGCGTTTTGGATTTAGAAGCAGATATTTCCCTGTGCTTACTGCTGTTTCTTCCATATGCCGGTAATGGGCTGAAAACGCCTGTTTTGGGACTCTGCAGAGAAAGTCTCTGCAGACTGCTGAATCCACACACGGGTTTAACTCTGGAAGTTGAGTGCACACATTGACAACCGTTCTGTTAGATAGCTGCGTTTTGGATTTAGAAGCAGATATTTCCCTGTGCTTACTGCTGTTTCTTCCATATGCCGGTAATGGGCTGAAAACGCCTGTTTTGGGACTCTGCAGAGAAAGTCTCTGCAGACTGCCGAATCCACACACGGGTTTAACTCTGGAAGTTGAGTGCACACATTGACAACCGTTCTGTTAGATAGCTGCGTTTTGGATTTAGAAGCAGATATTTCCCTGTGCTTACTGCTGTTTCTTCCATATGCCGGTAATGGGCTGAAAACGCCTGTTTTGGGACTCTGCAGAGAAAGTCTCTGCAGACTGCTGAATCCACACACGGGTTTAACTCTGGAAGTTGAGTGCACACATTGACAACCGTTCTGTTAGATAGCTGCGTTTTGGATTTAGAAGCAGATATTTCCCTGTGCTTACTGCTGTTTCTTCCATATGCCGGTAATGGGCTGAAAACGCCTGTTTTGGGACTCTGCAGAGAAAGTCTCTGCAGACTGCCGAATCCACACACGGGTTTAACTCTGGAAGTTGAGTGCACACATTGACAACCGTTCTGTTAGATAGCTGCGTTTTGGATTTAGAAGCAGATATTTCCCTGTGCTTACTGCTGTTTCTTCCATATGCCGGTAATGGGCTGAAAACGCCTGTTTTGGGACTCTGCAGAGAAAGTCTCTGCAGACTGCTGAATCCACACACGGGTTTAACTCTGGAAGTTGAGTGCACACATTGACAACCGTTCTGTTAGATAGCTGCGTTTTGGATTTAGAAGCAGATATTTCCCTGTGCTTACTGCTGTTTCTTCCATATGCCGGTAATGGGCTGAAAACGCCTGTTTTGGGACTCTGCAGAGAAAGTCTCTGCAGACTGCTGAATCCACACACGGGTTTAACTCTGGAAGTTGAGTGCACACATTGACAACCGTTCTGTTAGATAGCTGCGTTTTGGATTTAGAAGCAGATATTTCCCTGTGCTTACTGCTGTTTCTTCCATATGCCGGTAATGGGCTGAAAACGCCTGTTTTGGGGCTCTGCAGAGAAAGTCTCTGCAGACTGCTGAATCCACACACGGGTTTAACTCTGGAAGTTGAGTGCACACATTGACAACCGTTCTGTTAGATAGCTGCGTTTTGGATTTAGAAGCAGATATTTCCCTGTGCTTACTGCTGTTTCTTCCATATGCCGGTAATGGGCTGAAAACGCCTGTTTTGGGACTCTGCAGAGAAAGTCTCTGCAGACTGCTGAATCCACACACGGGTTTAACTCTGGAAGTTGAGTGCACACATTGACAACCGTTCTGTTAGATAGCTGCGTTTTGGATTTAGAAGCAGATATTTCCCTGTGCTTACTGCTGTTTCTTCCATATGCCGGTAATGGGCTGAAAACGCCTGTTTTGGGACTCTGCAGAGAAAGTCTCTGCAGACTGCTGAATCCACACACGGGTTTAACTCTGGAAGTTGAGTGCACACATTGACAACCGTTCTGTTAGATAGCTGCGTTTTGGATTTAGAAGCAGATATTTCCCTGTGCTTACTGCTGTTTCTTCCATATGCCGGTAATGGGCTGAAAACGCCTGTTTTGGGACTCTGCAGAGAAAGTCTCTGCAGACTGCTGAATCCACACACGGGTTTAACTCTGGAAGTTGAGTGCACACATTGACAACCGTTCTGTTAGATAGCTGCGTTTTGGATTTAGAAGCAGATATTTCCCTGTGCTTACTGCTGTTTCTTCCATATGCCGGTAATGGGCTGAAAACGCCTGTTTTGGGACACTGAAGAGAAAGTCTCTGCAGACTGCTGAATCCACACACGGGTTTAACTCTGGAAGTTGAGTGCACACATTGACAACCGTTCTGTTAGATAGCTGCGTTTTGGATTTAGAAGCAGATATTTCCCTGTGCTTACTGCTGTTTCTTCCATATGCCGGTAATGGGCTGAAAACGCCTGTTTTGGGACTCTGCAGAGAAAGTCTCTGCAGACTGCTGAATCCACACACGGGTTTAACTCTGGAAGTTGAGTGCACACATTGACAACCATTCTGTTAGATAGCTGCGTTTTGGATTTAGAGGCAGATATTTCCCTGTGCTTACTGCTGTTTCTTCCATATGCCGGTAATGGGCTGAAAACGCCTGTTTTGGGACTCTGCAGAGAAAGTCTCTGCAGACTGCTGAATCCACACACGGGTTTAACTCTGGAAGTTGAGTGCACACATTGACAACCGTTGTGTTAGATAGCTGCGTTTTGGATTTAGAAGCAGATATTTCCCTGTGCTTACTGCTGTTTCTTCCATATGCCGGTAATGGGCTGAAAACGCCTGTTTTGGGACTCTGCAGAGAAAGTCTCTGCAGACTGCTGAATCCACACACGGGTTTAACTCTGGAAGTTGAGTGCACACATTGACAACCGTTCTGTTAGATAGCTGCGTTTTGGATTTAGAAGCAGATATTTCCCTGTGCTTACTGCTGTTTCTTCCATATGCCGGTAATGGGCTGAAAACGCCTGTTTTGGGACTCTGCAGAGAAAGTCTCTGCAGACTGCCGAATCCACACACGGGTTTACCTCTGGAAGTTGAGTGCACACATTGACAACCGTTCTGTTAGATAGCTGCGTTTTGGATTTAGAAGCAGATATTTCCCTGTGCTTACTGCTGTTTCTTCCATATGCCGGTAATGGGCTGAAAACGCCTGTTTTGGGACTCTGCAGAGAAAGTCTCTGCAGACTGCTGAATCCACACACGGGTTTAACTCTGGAAGTTGAGTGCACACATTGACAACCGTTCTGTTAGATAGCTGCGTTTTGGATTTAGAAGCAGATATTTCCCTGTGCTTACTGCTGTTTCTTCCATATGCCGGTAATGGGCTGAAAACGCCTGTTTTGGGACTCTGCAGAGAAAGTCTCTGCAGACTGCTGAATCCACACACGGGTTTAACTCTGGAAGTTGAGTGCACACATTGACAACCGTTCTGTTAGATAGCTGCGTTTTGGATTTAGAAGCAGATATTTCCCTGTGCTTACTGCTGTTTCTTCCATATGCCGGTAATGGGCTGAAAACGCCTGTTTTGGGACTCTGCAGAGAAAGTCTCTGCAGACTGCTGAATCCACACACGGGTTTAACTCTGGAAGTTGAGTGCACACATTGACAACCGTTCTGTTAGATAGCTGCGTTTTGGATTTAGAAGCAGATATTTCCCTGTGCTTACTGCTGTTTCTTCCATATGCCGGTAATGGGCTGAAAACGCCTGTTTTGGGACTCTGCAGAGAAAGTCTCTGCAGACTGCTGAATCCACACACGGGTTTAACTCTGGAAGTTGAGTGCACACATTGACAACCGTTCTGTTAGATAGCTGCGTTTTGGATTTAGAAGCAGATATTTCCCTGTGCTTACTGCTGTTTCTTCCATATGCCGGTAATGGGCTGAAAACGCCTGTTTTGGGACTCTGCAGAGAAAGTCTCTGCAGACTGCTGAATCCACACACGGGTTTAACTCTGGAAGTTGAGTGCACACATTGACAACCGTTCTGTTAGATAGCTGCGTTTTGGATTTAGAAGCAGATATTTCCCTGTGCTTACTGCTGTTTCTTCCATATGCCGGTAATGGGCTGAAAACGCCTGTTTTGGGACTCTGCAGAGAAAGTCTCTGCAGACTGCTGAATCCACACACGGGTTTAACTCTGGAAGTTGAGTGCACACATTGACAACCGTTCTGTTAGATAGCTGCGTTTTGGATTTAGAAGCAGATATTTCCCTGTGCTTACTGCTGTTTCTTCCATATGCCGGTAATGGGCTGAAAACGCCTGTTTTGGGACTCTGCAGAGAAAGTCTCTGCAGACTGCCGAATCCACACACGGGTTTAACTCTGGAAGTTGAGTGCACACATTGACAACCGTTCTGTTAGATAGCTGCGTTTTGGATTTAGAAGCAGATATTTCCCTGTGCTTACTGCTGTTTCTTCCATATGCCGGTAATGGGCTGAAAACGCCTGTTTTGGGACTCTGCAGAGAAAGTCTCTGCAGACTGCCGAATCCACACACGGGTTTAACTCTGGAAGTTGAGTGCACACATTGACAACCGTTCTGTTAGATAGCTGCGTTTTGGATTTAGAAGCAGATATTTCCCTGTGCTTACTGCTGTTTCTTCCATATGCCGGTAATGGGCTGAAAACGCCTGTTTTGGGACTCTGCAGAGAAAGTCTCTGCAGACTGCCGAATCCACACACGGGTTTAACTCTGGAAGTTGAGTGCACACATTGACAACCGTTCTGTTAGATAGCTGCGTTTTGGATTTAGAAGCAGATATTTCCCTGTGCTTACTGCTGTTTCTTCCATATGCCGGTAATGGGCTGAAAACGCCTGTTTTGGGACTCTGCAGAGAAAGTCTCTGCAGACTGCCGAATCCACACACGGGTTTAACTCTGGAAGTTGAGTGCACACATTGACAACCGTTCTGTTAGATAGCTGCGTTTTGGATTTAGAAGCAGATATTTCCCTGTGCTTACTGCTGTTTCTTCCATATGCCGGTAATGGGCTGAAAACGCCTGTTTTGGGACTCTGCAGAGAAAGTCTCTGCAGACTGCCGAATCCACACACGGGTTTAACTCTGGAAGTTGAGTGCACACATTGACAACCGTTCTGTTAGATAGCTGCGTTTTGGATTTAGAAGCAGATATTTCCCTGTGCTTCCTGCTGTTTCTTCCATATGCCGGTAATGGGCTGAAAACGCCTGTTTTGGGACTCTGCAGAGAAAGTCTCTGCAGACTGCTGAATCCACACACGGGTTTAACTCTGGAAGTTGAGTGCACACATTGACAACCGTTCTGTTAGATAGCTGAGTTTTGGATTTAGAAGCAGATATTTCCCTGTGCTTACTGCTGTTTCTTCCATATGCCGGTAATGGGCTGAAAACGCCTGTTTTGGGACTCTGCAGAGAAAGTCTCTGCAGACTGCTGAATCCACACACGGGTTTAACTCTGGAAGTTGAGTGCACACATTGACAACCGTTCTGTTAGATAGCTGCGTTTTGGATTTAGAAGCAGATATTTCCCTGTGCTTACTGCTGTTTCTTCCATATGCCGGTAATGGGCTGAAAACGCCTGTTTTGGGACTCTGCAGAGAAAGTCTCTGCAGACTGCTGAATCCACACACGGGTTTAACTCTGGAAGTTGAGTGCACACATTGACAACCGTTCTGTTAGATAGCTGCGTTTTGGATTTAGAAGCAGATATTTCCCTGTGCTTACTGCTGTTTCTTCCATATGCCGGTAATGGGCTGAAAACGCCTGTTTTGGGACTCTGCAGAGAAAGTCTCTGCAGACTGCTGAATCCACACACGGGTTTAACTCTGGAAGTTGAGTGCACACATTGACAACCGTTCTGTTAGATAGCTGCGTTTTGGATTTAGAAGCAGATATTTCCCTGTGCTTACTGCTGTTTCTTCCATATGCCGGTAATGGGCTGAAAACGCCTGTTTTGGGACTCTGCAGAGAAAGTCTCTGCAGACTGCTGAATCCACACACCGGTTTAACTCTGGAAGTTGAGTGCACACATTGACAACCGTTCTGTTAGATAGCTGCGTTTTGGATTTAGAAGCAGATATTTCCCTGTGCTTACTGCTGTTTCTTCCATATGCCGGTAATGGGCTGAAAACGCCTGTTTTGGGACTCTGCAGAGAAAGTCTCTGCAGACTGCTGAATCCACACACGGGTTTAACTCTGGAAGTTGAGTGCACACATTGACAACCGTTCTGTTAGATAGCTGCGTTTTGGATTTAGAAGCAGATATTTCCCTGTGCTTACTGCTGTTTCTTCCATATGCCGGTAATGGGCTGAAAACGCCTGTTTTGGGACTCTGCAGAGAAAGTCTCTGCAGACTGCTGAAACCACACACGGGTTTAACTCTGGAAGTTGAGTGCACACATTGACAACCGTTCTGTTAGATAGCTGCGTTTTGGATTTAGAAGCAGATATTTCCCTGTGCTTACTGCTGTTTCTTCCATATGCCGGTAATGGGCTGAAAACGCCTGTTTTGGGACTCTGCAGAGAAAGTCTCTGCAGACTGCTGAATCCACACACGGGTTTAACTCTGGAAGTTGAGTGCACACATTGACAACCGTTCTGTTAGATAGCTGCGTTTTGGATTTAGAAGCAGATATTTCCCTGTGCTTACTGCTGTTTCTTCCATATGCCGGTAATGGGCTGAAAACGCCTGTTTTGGGACTCTGCAGAGAAAGTCTCTGCAGACTGCTGAATCCACACACGGGTTTAACTCTGGAAGTTGAGTGCACACATTGACAACCGTTCTGTTAGATAGCTGCGTTTTGGATTTAGAAGCAGATATTTCCCTGTGCTTACTGCTGTTTCTTCCATATGCCGGTAATGGGCTGAAAACGCCTGTTTTGGGACTCTGCAGAGAAAGTCTCTGCAGACTGCTGAATCCACACACGGGTTTAACTCTGGAAGTTGAGTGCACACATTGACAACCGTTCTGTTAGATAGCTGCGTTTTGGATTTAGAAGCAGATATTTCCCTGTGCTTACTGCTGTTTCTTCCATATGCCGGTAATGGGCTGAAAACGCCTGTTTTGGGACTCTGCAGAGAAAGTGTTTGCAGACTGCTGAATCCACACACGGGTTTAACTCTGGAAGTTGAGTGCACACATTGACAACCGTTCTGTTAGATAGCTGCGTTTTGGATTTAGAAGCAGATATTTCCCTGTGCTTACTGCTGTTTCTTCCATATGCCGGTAATGGGCTGAAAACGCCTGTTTTGGGACTCTGCAGAGAAAGTCTCTGCAGACTGCTGAATCCACACACGGGTTTAACTCTGGAAGTTGAGTGCACACATTGACAACCGTTCTGTTAGATAGCTGCGTTTTGGATTTAGAAGCAGATATTTCCCTGTGCTTACTGCTGTTTCTTCCATATGCCGGTAATGGGCTGAAAACGCCTGTTTTGGGACTCTGCAGAGAAAGTCTCTGCAGACTGCTGAATCCACACACGGGTTTAACTCTGGAAGTTGAGTGCACACATTGACAACCGTTCTGTTAGATAGCTGCGTTTTGGATTTAGAAGCAGATATTTCCCTGTGCTTACTGCTGTTTCTTCCATATGCCGGTAATGGGCTGAAAACGCCTGTTTTGGGACTCTGCAGAGAAAGTCTCTGCAGACTGCTGAATCCACACACGGGTTTAACTCTGGAAGTTGAGTGCACACATTGACAACCGTTCTGTTAGATAGCTGCGTTTTGGATTTAGAAGCAGATATTTCCCTGTGCTTACTGCTGTTTCTTCCATATGCCGGTAATGGGCTGAAAACGCCTGTTTTGGGACTCTGCAGAGAAAGTCTCTGCAGACTGCTGAATCCACACACGGGTTTAACTCTGGAAGTTGAGTGCACACATTGACAACCGTTCTGTTAGATAGCTGCGTTTTGGATTTAGAAGCAGATATTTCCCTGTGCTTACTGCTGTTTCTTCCATATGCCGGTAATGGGCTGAAAACGCCTGTTTTGGGACTCTGCAGAGAAAGTCTCTGCAGACTGCTGAATCCACACACGGGTTTAACTCTGGAAGTTGAGTGCACACATTGACAACCGTTCTGTTAGATAGCTGCGTTTTGGATTTAGAAGCAGATATTTCCCTGTGCTTACTGCTGTTTCTTCCATATGCCGGTAATGGGCTGAAAACGCCTGTTTTGGGACTCTGCAGAGAAAGTCTCTGCAGACTGCTGAATCCACACACGGGTTTAACTCTGGAAGTTGAGTGCACACATTGACAACCGTTCTGTTAGATAGCTGCGTTTTGGATTTAGAAGCAGATATTTCCCTGTGCTTACTGCTGTTTCTTCCATATGCCGGTAATGGGCTGAAAACGCCTGTTTTGGGACTCTGCAGAGAAAGTCTCTGCAGACTGCTGAATCCACACACGGGTTTAACTCTGGAAGTTGAGTGCACACATTGACAACCGTTCTGTTAGATAGCTGCGTTTTGGATTTAGAAGCAGATATTTCCCTGTGCTTACTGCTGTTTCTTCCATATGCCGGTAATGGGCTGAAAACGCCTGTTTTGGGACTCTGCAGAGAAAGTCTCTGCAGACTGCTGAATCCACACACGGGTTTAACTCTGGAAGTTGAGTGCACACATTGACAACCGTTCTGTTAGATAGCTGCGTTTTGGATTTAGAAGCAGATATTTCCCTGTGCTTACTGCTGTTTCTTCCATATGCCGGTAATGGGCTGAAAACGCCTGTTTTGGGACTCTGCAGAGAAAGTCTCTGCAGACTGCTGAATCCACACACGGGTTTAACTCTGGAAGTTGAGTGCACACATTGACAACCGTTCTGTTAGATAGCTGCGTTTTGGATTTAGAAGCAGATATTTCCCTGTGCTTACTGCTGTTTCTTCCATATGCCGGTAATGGGCTGAAAACGCCTGTTTTGGGACTCTGCAGAGAAAGTCTCTGCAGACTGCTGAATCCACACACCGGTTTAACTCTGGAAGTTGAGTGCACACATTGACAACCGTTCTGTTAGATAGCTGCGTTTTGGATTTAGAAGCAGATATTTCCCTGTGCTTACTGCTGTTTCTTCCATATGCCGGTAATGGGCTGAAAACGCCTGTTTTGGGACTCTGCAGAGAAAGTCTCTGCAGACTGCTGAATCCACACACGGGTTTAACTCTGGAAGTTGAGTGCACACATTGACAACCGTTCTGTTAGATAGCTGCGTTTTGGATTTAGAAGCAGATATTTCCCTGTGCTTACTGCTGTTTCTTCCATATGCCGGTAATGGGCTGAAAACGCCTGTTTTGGGACTCTGCAGAGAAAGTCTCTGCAGACTGCTGAAACCACACACGGGTTTAACTCTGGAAGTTGAGTGCACACATTGACAACCGTTCTGTTAGATAGCTGCGTTTTGGATTTAGAAGCAGATATTTCCCTGTGCTTACTGCTGTTTCTTCCATATGCCGGTAATGGGCTGAAAACGCCTGTTTTGGGACTCTGCAGAGAAAGTCTCTGCAGACTGCTGAATCCACACACGGGTTTAACTCTGGAAGTTGAGTGCACACATTGACAACCGTTCTGTTAGATAGCTGCGTTTTGGATTTAGAAGCAGATATTTCCCTGTGCTTACTGCTGTTTCTTCCATATGCCGGT
>NW_026989314.1:0-59640 GCF_030222135.1 Aotus nancymaae
TAACAGAAGCGGTTGTCAATGTGTGCACTCAGCTTTCCAGAGTTAAACCCGTGGTGTGATTCGGCAGTCTGCAGAGACTTTCTCTGCAGAGTCCCCAAACAGCGTTTTCAGCCCATTACCGCATATGGAAGAAACAGCAGTAAGCACAGGGGAAAATATCTGCTTCTAAATCCAAAACGCAGCTATCTAACAGAACGGTTGTCAATGTGTGCACTCAACTTCCAGAGTTAAACCCGTGTGTGGATTCAGCAGTCTGCAGAGCCTTTCTCTGCAGAGTCCCAAAACAGGCGTTTTTCAGCCCATTACCGGCAGATGGAAGAAGACAGCGTAAGCTCAAGGGAAATATCTGCTTCTAAATCCAGAAACGAAGGCATCTAACAGAACGGTTGTCAATGTGTGCACTCAACTTCCGGAGTTTAAACCGCGTGTGTGGTTCAGCAGTCCTGCAGTGATGACTTTCTCTGCAGAGTCCCCCAAACAGGCGTTTTCAGCCCATTTACCGGCATATGGAAGATACAGCAGTAAGCACAGGGAAATATCTGCTTCTAAATCCCAAAACGACAGCTATCTAACAGAACGGTTGTCAATGTGTGCACTCAACTTCCAGAGTTAAACCCGGTGTGTGGATTCAGCAGTCTGCAGAGACTTTCTCTGCAGAGTCCCCAAACAGGCGTTTTTCAGCCCCATTACCGGCATATGGAAGAAACAGCAGTAAGCACAGGGAAATATCTGCTTCTAAATCCAAAACGCAGCTATCTAACAGAACGGTTGTCAATGTGTGCACTCAACTTCCAGAGTTACAAACCCCGTGTGTGGATTCAGCAGTCTGCAGAGACTTTCTCTGCAGAGTCCCAAAACAGGCGTTTTCAGCCATTACCGGCATATGGAAGAAACAGCAGCAAGCACAGGGAAATATCTGCTTCTAAATCCAAAACGCAGCTATCTAACAGAACGGTTGTCAATGTGTGCACATCAACTTCCAGAGTTAAACCCGTGTGTGGATTCAGCAGTCTGCAGAGACTTTCTCTGCAGAGTCCCCAAACAGGCGTTTTCAGCCCATTACCGGCATATGGAAGAAATCAGCAGTCCACAGCACAGGGAAATATCTGCTTCTAAATCCAAAACGCAGCTATCTAAACAGAACGGTTGTCAATGTGTGCACTCAACTTCCAGAGTTAAACCCGTGTGTGGATTCAGCAGTCTGCAGAGACTTTCTCTGCAGAGTCCCCAAAACAGGCGTTTTCAGCCCATTACCCCGGCATATGGAAGAAACAGCAGTAAGCACAGGGAAATATCTGCTTCTAAATCCAAAACGCAGCTATCTAACAGAACGGTTGTCAATGTGTGCACTCAACTTCCAGAGTTAAACCCGTGTGTGGATTCAGCAGCCTGCAGAGACTTTCTCTGCAGAGTCCCCAAACAGGCGTTTTCAGCCCATTACCGGCATATGGAAGAAACAGCAGTAAGCACAGGGAAATATCTGCTTCTAAATCCAAAACGCAGCTATCTAACAGAACGGTTGTCAATGTGTGCACTCAACTTCCAGAGTTAAACCCGTGTGTGGATTCAGCAGTCTGCAGAGACTTTCTCTGCACTGTCCCAAAACAGGCGTTTTCAGCCCATTATCGGCATATGGAAGAAACAGCAGTAAGCACAGGGAAATATCTGCTTCTAAATCCAAAACGCAGCTATCTAACAGAACGGTTGTCAATGTGTGCACTCAACTTCCAGAGGTAAACCCGTGTGTGGATTCAGCAGTCTGCAGAGACTTTCTCTGCAGAGTCCCAAAACAGGCGTTTTCCAGCCCATTACCGGCATATGGAAGAAACAGCAGTAAGCACAGGGAAATATCTGCTTCTAAATCCAAAACGAGCTATCTAACAGAACGGTTGTCAATGTGTGCACTCAACTTCCAGAGTTAAACCCGTGTGTGGATTCAGCAGTCTGCAGAGACTTTCTCTGCAGAGTCCCCAAACAGGACCGCTTTTCAGCCCCATTACCGGCATATGGAAGAAACAGCAGTAAGCACAGGGAAATATCTGCTTCTAAATCCAAAACCCAGCTATCTACAGAACGGTTGTCAAAGTGTGCACTCAACTTCCAGAGTTAAACCCGTGTGTGGATTCAGCAGTCTGCAGAGACTTTCTCTGCAGAGTCCCCAAACAGGCGTTTTCAGCCCATTACCGGCATATGGAAGAAACAGCAGTAAGCACAGGGAAATATCTGCTTCTAAATCCCAAACGCAGCTATCTAACAGAATGGTTGTCAATGTGTGCACTCAACTTCCAGAGTTAAACCCGTGTGTGGATTCAGAAGTCTGCAGAGACTTTCTCTGCAGAGTCCCAAAACAGGCGTTTTCAAGCCCATTACCGGCATATGGAAGAAACAGCAGTAAGCACAGGGAAATATCTGCTTCTAAATCCAAAACGCAGCTATCTAACAGAACGGTTGTCAATGTGTGCACTCAACTTCCAGAGTTAAAACCCGTGTGTGGATTCAGCAGTCTGCAAACACTTTCTCTGCAGAGTCCCCAAACAGGCGTTTTCAGCCCATTACCGGCATATGGAAGAAACAGCAGTAAGCACAGGGAAATATCTGCTCTAAATCCAAAGCGCAGCTATCAAACAGACGGTTGTCAATGTGTGCACTAAACGTTGTCAATGTGTGCACTAAACCTTCCAGAGTAAACCCGTGTGTTGATTCAGCAGTCTGCAAACATCTTCTCTGCAGAGTCCCAAAGCAGAGCAGGCGTTTTCAGCCCATTACCGGCATATGGAAGAAACGGCAGTAAACACAGGGAAATAACTGCTTCTAAATCCAAAACGCAGCTATCTAACAGAACGGTTGTCAATGTGTGCACTCAACTTCCAGAGTTAAACCCGTGTGTGGATTCAGCAGTCTGCAAACACTTTCTCTGCAGAGTCCCAAAACAGGCGTTTTCAGCCCATTACCGGCATATGGAAGAAACGGCAGTAAGCACAGGGAAATATCTGCTTGTAAATCCAAAACACAGCTATCTAACAGAACGGTTGTCAATGTGTGCACTCAACTTCCAGAGTTAAACACGTGTGTGGATTCAGCAGTCTGCAAACACTTTCTCTGCAGAGTCCCAAAACAGGCGTTTTCAGCCCATTACCGGCATATGGAAGAAACAGCAGTAAGCACAGGGAAATATCTGCTTCTAAATCCAAAACGCAGCTATCTAACAGAACGGTTGTCAATGTGTGCACTCAACTTCCAGAGTTAAACCCGTGTGTGGATTCAGCAGTCTGCAAACACTTTCTCTGCAGAGTCCCCAAACAGGCGTTTTCAGCCCATTACCGGCATATGGAAGAAACAGCAGTAAGCACAGGGAAATATCTGCTTCTAAATCCACAACGCAGCTATCTAACAGAACGGTTGTCAATGTGTGCACTCAACTTCCAGAGTTAAACCCGTGTGTGGATTCAGCAGTCTGCAAACACTTTCTCTGCAGAGTCCCAAAACAGACGTTTTCAGCCCTTTACCAGCATATGGAAGAAACAGCAATAAGCACAGGGAAATATCTGCTTCTAAATCCAAAACGCAGCTATCTAACAGAACGGTTGTCAATGTGTGCACTCAACTTCCAGAGTTAAACCCGTGTGTGGATTCAGCAGTCTGCAAACACTTTCTCTGCAGAGTCCCCAAACAGGGGTTTTCAGCCCATTACCGGCATATGGAAGAAACAGCAGTAAGCACAGGGAAATATCTGCTTCTAAATCCAAAACGCAGGTATCTAACAGAACGGTTGTCAATGTGTGCACTCAACTTCCAGAGTTTAAACCCGTGTGTGGATTCAGCAGTCTGCAAACACTTTCTCTGCAGAGTCCCAAAAGAGGCGTTTTCAGCCCATTACCGGCATATGGAAGAAACAGCAGTAAGCCCAGGGAAATATCTGCTTCTAAATCCAAAACGCAGCTATCTAACAGAACGGTTGTCAATGTGTGCACTCAACTTCCAGAGTTAAACCCGTGTGTGGATTCAGCAGTCTGCAAACACTTTCTCTGCAGAGTCCCAAAACAGGCGTTTTCAGCCCATTACCGGCATATGGAAGAAACAGCAGTAAGCACAGGGAAATATCTGCTTCTAAATCCAAAACGAAGCTATCTAACAGAACGGTTGTCAATGTGTGCACTCAACTTCCAGAGATAAACCCGTGTGTGGATTCAGCAGTCTGCAAACACTTTCTCTGCAGAGTCCCCAAACAGGCGTTTTCAGCCCATTACCGGCATATGGAAGAAACAGCAGTAAGCACAGGGAAATATCTGCTTCTAAATCCAAAACGCAGCTATCTAACAGAACGGTTGTCAATGTGTGCACTCAACTTCCAGAGTTAAACCCGTGTGTGGATTCAGCAGTCTGCAGAGACTTTCTCTGCAGAGTCCCAAAACAGGCGTTTTCAGCCCATTACCGGCATATGGAAGAAACAGCAGTAAGCACAGGGAAATATCTGCTTCTAAATCCAAAACGCAGCTATCTAACCGAACGGTTGTCAATGTGTGCACTCAACTTCCAGAGTTAAACCCGTGTGTGGATTCAGCAGTCTGCAGAGACTTTCTCTGCAGAGTCCCCAAACAGGCGTTTTCAGCCCATTACCGGCATATGGAAGAAACAGCAGTAAGCACAGGGAAATATCTGCTTCTAAATCCAAAACGCAGCTATCTAACAGAACGGTTGTCAATGTGTGCACTCAACTTCCAGAGTTAAACCCGTGTGTGGATTCAGCAGTCTGCAGAGACTTTCTCTGCAGAGTCCCAAAACAGACGTTTTCAGCCCATTACCGGCATATGGAAGAAACAGCAGTAAGCACAGGGAAATATCTGCTTCTAAATCCAAAACGAAGCTATCTAACAGAACGGTTGTCAATGTGTGCACTCAACTTCCAGAGTTAAACCCGTGTGTGGATTCAGCAGTCTGCAGAGACTTTCTCTGCAGAGTCCCAAAACAGGCGTTTTCAGCCCATTACCGGCATATGGAAGAAACAGCAGTAAGCACAGGGAAATATCTGCTTCTAAATCCAAAACGCAGCTATCTAACAGAACGGTTGTCAATGTGTGCACTCAACTTCCAGAGTTAAACCCGTGTGTGGATTCAGCAGTCTGCAGAGACTTTCTCTGCAGAGTCCCAAAACAGGCGTTTTCAGCCCATTACCGGCATATGGAAGAAACAGCAGTAAGCACAGGGAAATATCTGCTTCTAAATCCAAAACGCAGCTATCTAACAGAACGGTTGTCAATGTGTGCACTCAACTTCCAGAGTTAAACCCGTGTGTGGATTCAGCAGTCTGCAGAGACTTTCTCTGCAGAGTCCCAAAACAGGCGTTTTCAGCCCATTACCGGCATATGGAAGAAACAGCAGTAAGCACAGGGAAATATCTGCTTCTAAATCCAAAACGCAGCTATCTAACAGAACGGTTGTCAATGTGTGCACTCAACTTCCAGAGTTAAACCCGTGTGTGGATTCAGCAGTCTGCAGAGACTTTCTCTGCAGAGTCCCAAAACAGGCGTTTTCAGCCCATTACCGGCATATGGAAGAAACAGCAGTAAGCACAGGGAAATATCTGCTTCTAAATCCAAAACGCAGCTATCTAACAGAACGGTTGTCAATGTGTGCACTCAACTTCCAGAGTTAAACCCGTGTGTGGATTCAGCAGTCTGCAGAGACTTTCTCTGCAGAGTCCCAAAACAGGCGTTTTCAGCCCATTACCGGCATATGGAAGAAACAGCAGTAAGCACAGGGAAATATCTGCTTCTAAATCCAAAACGCAGCTATCTAACAGAACGGTTGTCAATGTGTGCACTCAACTTCCAGAGTTAAACCCGTGTGTGGATTCAGCAGTCTGCAAACACTTTCTCTGCAGAGTCCCCAAACAGGCGTTTTCAGCCCATTACCGGCATATGGAAGAAACAGCAGTAAGCACAGGGAAATATCTGCTTCTAAATCCAAAGCGCAGCTATCTAACAGAACGGTTGTCAATGTGTGCACTCAACTTCCAGAGTTAAACCCGTGTGTGGATTCAGCAGTCTGCAAACATCTTCTCTGCAGAGTCCCAAAGCAGGTGTTTTCAGCCCATTACCGGCATATGGAAGAAACGGCAGTAAACACAGGGAAATAACTGCTTCTAAATCCAAAACGCAGCTATCTAACAGAACGGTTGTCAATGTGTGCACTCAACTTCCAGAGTTAAACCCGTGTGTGGATTCAGCAGTCTGCAAACACTTTCTCTGCAGAGTCCCAAAACAGGCGTTTTCAGCCCATTACCGGCATATTGAAGAAACGGCAGTAAGCACAGGGAAATATCTGCTTCTAAATCCAAAACACAGCTATCTAACAGAACGGTTGTCAATGTGTGCACTCAACTTCCAGAGTTAAACCCGTGTGTGGATTCAGCAGTCTGCAAACACTTTCTCTGCAGAGTCCCAAAACAGGCGTTTTCAGCCCATTACCGGCATATGGAAGAAACAGCAGTAAGCACAGGGAAATATCTGCTTCTAATTCCAAAACGCAGCTATCTAACAGAACGGTTGTCAATGTGTGCACTCAACTTCCAGAGTTAAACCCGTGTGTGGATTCAGCAGTCTGCAAACACTTTCTCTGCAGAGTCCCCAAACAGGCGTTTTCAGCCCATTACCGGCATATGGAAGAAACAGCAGTAAGCACAGGGAAATATCTGCTTCTAAATCCAAAACGCAGCTATCTAACAGAACGGTTGTCAATGTGTGCACTCAACTTCCAGAGTTAAACCCGTGTGTGGATTCAGCAGTCTGCAAACACTTTCTCTGCAGAGTCCCAAAACAGTCGTTTTCAGCCCTTTACCAGCATATGGAAGAAACAGCAGTAAGCACAGGGAAATATCTGCTTCTAAATCCAAAACGCAGCTATCTAACAGAACGGTTGTCAATGTGTGCACTCAACTTCCAGAGTTAAACCCGTGTGTGGATTCAGCAGTCTGCAAACACTTTCTCTGCAGAGTCCCCAAACAGGGGTTTTCAGCCCATTACCGGCATATGGAAGAAACAGCAGTAAGCACAGGGAAATATCTGCTTCTAAATCCAAAACGCAGGTATCTAACAGAACGGTTGTCAATGTGTGCACTCAACTTCCAGAGTTAAACCCGTGTGTGGATTCAGCAGTCTGCAAACACTTTCTCTGCAGAGTCCCAAAAGAGGCGTTTTCAGCCCATTACCGGCATATGGAAGAAACAGCAGTAAGCACAGGGAAATATCTGCTTCTAAATCCAAAACGCAGCTATCTAACAGAACGGTTGTCAATGTGTGCACTCAACTTCCAGAGTTAAACCCGTGTGTGGATTCAGCAGTCTGCAAACACTTTCTCTGCAGAGTCCCAAAACAGGCGTTTTCAGCCCATTACCGGCATATGGAAGAAACAGCAGTAAGCACAGGGAAATACCTGCTTCTAAATCCAAAACGAAGCTATCTAACAGAACGGTTGTCAATGTGTGCACTCAACTTCCAGAGATAAACCCGTGTGTGGATTCAGCAGTCTGCAAACACTTTCTCTGCAGAGTCCCAAAGCAGGCTTTTTCAGCCCATTACCGGCCTATGGAAGAAACAGCAGTAAGCACAGGGAAATATCTGCTTCTAAATCCAAAACGCAGCTATCTAACAGAACGGTTGTCAATGTGTGCACTCAACTTCCAGAGTTAAACCCGTGTGTGGATTCAGCAGTCTGCAGAGACTTTCTCTGCAGAGTCCCAAAACAGGCGTTTTCAGCCCATTACCGGCATATGGAAGAAACAGCAGTAAGCACAGGGAAATATCTGCTTCTAAATCCAAAACGCAGCTATCTAACAGAACGGTTGTCAATGTGTGCACTCAACTTCCAGAGTTAAACCCGTGTGTGGATTCAGCAGTCTGCAGAGACTTTCTCTGCAGAGTCCCAAAACAGGCGTTTTCAGCCCATTACCGGCATATGGAAGAAACAGCAGTAAGCACAGGGAAATATCTGCTTCTAAATCCAAAACGCAGCTATCTAACAGAACGGTTGTCAATGTGTGCACTCAACTTCCAGAGTTAAACCCGTGTGTGGATTCAGCAGTCTGCAGAGACTTTCTCTGCAGAGTCCCAAAACAGGCGTTTTCAGCCCATTACCGGCATATGGAAGAAACAGCAGTAAGCACAGGGAAATATCTGCTTCTAAATCCAAAACGCAGCTATCTAACAGAACGGTTGTCAATGTGTGCACTCAACTTCCAGAGTTAAACCCGTGTGTGGATTCAGCAGTCTGCAGAGACTTTCTCTGCAGAGTCCCAAAACAGGCGTTTTCAGCCCATTACCGGCATATGGAAGAAACAGCAGTAAGCACAGGGAAATATCTGCTTCTAAATCCAAAACGCAGCTATCTAACAGAACGGTTGTCAATGTGTGCACTCAACTTCCAGAGTTAAACCCGTGTGTGGATTCAGCAGTCTGCAGAGACTTTCTCTGCAGAGTCCCAAAACAGGCGTTTTCAGCCCATTACCGGCATATGGAAGAAACAGCAGTAAGCACAGGGAAATATCTGCTTCTAAATCCAAAACGCAGCTATCTAACAGAACGGTTGTCAATGTGTGCACTCAACTTCCAGAGTTAAACCCGTGTGTGGATTCAGCAGTCTGCAGAGACTTTCTCTGCAGAGTCCCAAAACAGGCGTTTTCAGCCCATTACCGGCATATGGAAGAAACAGCAGTAAGCACAGGGAAATATCTGCTTCTAAATCCAAAACGCAGCTATCTAACAGAACGGTTGTCAATGTGTGCACTCAACTTCCAGAGTTAAACCCGTGTGTGGATTCAGCAGTCTGCAGAGACTTTCTCTGCAGAGTCCCAAAACAGGCGTTTTCAGCCCATTACCGGCATATGGAAGAAACAGCAGTAAGCACAGGGAAATATCTGCTTCTAAATCCAAAACGCAGCTATCTAACAGAACGGTTGTCAATGTGTGCACTCAACTTCCAGAGTTAAACCCGTGTGTGGATTCAGAAGTCTGCAGAGACTTTCTCTGCAGAGTCCCAAAACAGGCGTTTTCAGCCCATTACCGGCATATGGAAGAAACAGCAGTAAGCACAGGGAAATATCTGCTTCTAAATCCAAAACGCAGCTATCTAACAGAACGGTTGTCAATGTGTGCACTCAACTTCCAGAGTTAAACCCGTGTGTGGATTCAGGAGTCTGCAAACACTTTCTCTGCAGAGTCCCAAAACAGGCGTTTTCAGCCCATTACCGGCATATGGAAGAAACAGCAGTAAGCCCAGGGAAATATCTGCTTCTAAATCCAAAACGCAGCTATCTAACAGAACGGTTGTCAATGTGTGCACTCAACTTCCAGAGTTAAACCCGTGTGTGGATTCAGCAGTCTGCAAACACTTTCTCTGCAGAGTCCCCAAACAGGCGTTTTCAGCCCATTACCGGCATATGGAAGAAACAGCAGTAAGCAGAGGGAAATATCTGCTTCTAAATCCAAAACGCAGCTATCTAACAGAACGGTTGTCAATGTGTGCACTCAACTTCCAGAGTTAAACCCGTGTGTGGATTCAGCAGTCTGCAAACACTTTCTCTGCAGAGTCCCCAAACAGGCGTTTTCAGCCCATTACCGGCATATGGAAGAAACAGCAGTAAGCACAGGGAAATATCTGCTTCTAAATCCAAAACGCAGCTATCTAACAGAACGGTTGTCAATGTGTGCACTCAACTTCCAGAGTTAAACCCGTGTGTGGATTCAGCAGTCTGCAAACATCTTCTCTGAAGAGTCCCAAAGCAGGCGTTTTCAGCCCATTACCGGCATATGGAAGAAACGGCAGTAAACACAGGGAAATATCTGCTTCTAAATCCAAAACGCAGCTATCTAACAGAACGGTTGTCAATGTGTGCACTCAACTTCCAGAGTTAAACCCGTGTGTGGATTCAGCAGTCTGCAAACACTTTCTCTGCAGAGTCCCAAAACAGGCGTTTTCAGCCCATTACCGGCATATGGAAGAAACAGCAGTAAGCCCAGGGAAATATCTGCTTCTAAATCCAAAACGCAGCTATCTAACAGAACGGTTGTCAATGTGTGCACTCAACTTCCAGAGTTAAACCCGTGTGTGGATTCAGCAGTCTGCAAACACTTTCTCTGCAGAGTCCCAAAACAGGCGTTTTCAGCCCATTACCGGCATATGGAAGAAACAGCAGTAAGCACAGGGAAATATCTGCTTCTAAATCCAAAACGCAGCTATCTAACAGAACGGTTGTCAATGTGTGCACTCAACTTCCAGAGATAAACCCGTGTGTGGATTCAGCAGTCTGCAAACACTTTCTCTGCAGAGTCCCCAAACAGGCGTTTTCAGCCCATTACCGGCATATGGAAGAAACAGCAGTAAGCACAGGGAAATATCTGCTTCTAAATCCAAAACGCAGCTATCTAACAGAACGGTTGTCAATGTGTGCACTCAACTTCCAGAGTTAAACCCGTGTGTGGATTCAGCAGTCTGCAAACACTTTCTCTGCAGAGTCCCCAAACAGGCGTTTTCAGCCCATTACCGGCATATGGAAGAAACAGCAGTAAGCACAGGGAAATATCTGCTTCTAAATTCAAAACGCAGCTATCTAACAGAACGGTTGTCAATGTGTGCACTCAACTTCCAGAGTTAAACCCGTGTGTGGATTCAGCAGTCTGCAAACACTTTCTGTGCAGAGTCTCAAAACAGGCCTTTCCGGCCCAGTACCGGCATATATAAGAAAGAGCATTAAGACTGCGGCTAAAACTCAGAAGAAACGTTTCTTTCAAACTGCTCGGCCTTGTGTTCTTTGGCCTAAGGGAGTTGATTCTATGTTTAGATTCAGCGAGATAGAAACACGTTTATTCTAGGAGCTCTCTTTGGATATTCCAGATTGAATGGGAGTATATGCTGTAAAGAGAAATATCTGTTTCTAAAACCAAAATGGATCTATCTAGCAGAGTGGTTGTGAATGTGTGCCTTCGGCTTAAAGAGGTAAACTGCTCTTCTCATGCAGCACTTTAGAAACCCTTTATATGCAAATACAGACCTTTCCAGCAAAACACCAGCCTATAGGAAATAGCAGTAAGACTGCATCTTTAACATGGAAGAAACTCTTTTCAAACTGCTCTGCTGTGTGTTCATTCATATAAGAGACTTGAATATATGTTCAGATTCAGCTAGTTAGCAACACGTTTCTTCCAGGAGCTGTGTTTGCCTATTCCAGAGTATACTGGAGTATAAGATGTAAAGACAAATGTCTCGTTCCAAAAGAAAAACGGATGATCTAATGGAATGGTTGTCAATGTGTGCATTCAACTTACTGAGCTAAACTGCTGTTTGTATGCAGCAGTTTAGAAAACATTTCTGTGTAGATTCTCAAACAGACATTTCCAGCAAAATACCGGCCTATAAGAAATAGCAGTAAGACTGCGTCTAAAACTCAGAGGGAACGTTTCTTTCAAACTGCTCTGCAGTGTGTTCGTTCACCAAAGGTCGTTGAATCTATGTTTGGATTCAGCGAGTTTGAAACACGTTTATTCTAGGAGCTGCATTTCGATATTCCAGAGTGTATGGGAGTAAATGCTGTAAAGAGAAATATCTGTTTCTAAAACCAAAACGGAGCTATCTAACAGAATGGTTGTGAATGTGTGCATTCAACTTAAAGGGTTAATCTGCTCTTCTTAGGCAGCAGTTTAGAAACCCTTTATATGCAAATTCTAAAATCAACATTTGCAGCAAAACACCAGCCTAAAAGAAGTAGCAGTAAGACTGCATCTATAACATAGAAGAAACGTTTTCTTCAAAATGCTCTGCTCTGTGTTCATTCACCTAAGAGTCTTGAGTATATGTTCAGATTCAGCGAGTAAGAAACACGTTTCTTCCAGGAGCTGCATTTGCATATTCCAGAGTGTACTGGAGTATAAGGTTTAAAGTGAAATATCTGGTTCTAAAACAAACACGGAGCCATCTAACAGAATGGTTGTCACTGTGTGCATTCAGCTTATTGAGATAAACTGTTGTTTCTATGCAGCAGTTTAGAAAAGATTTTTGTGCAGATTCTAAAACAGACATTCCCAGCAAAATACTGGCCTCTTTGGAATAGCAATAAGACTGCGTCTAAAACTCAAATAAAACGTTTGTTTCAAACTGCTGTGCTGTGTGTTCGTTCACCTAAGGGAGTTGAATCTATGTTTAGATTCAGCGACTTAGAAACACGTCTATTCTGGGAGCTGCGTTTGCCTATTCCAGAATGAATGGGAGTATATGCTGTAACTAGAAACACAGGCTTCTAAAACCAAAACGGAGCTAGCTAACAGAATGATTGTGAATGAGGGCATTCAACTTAACGAATTAAACTGCTCCACTTAAGCAGCAGTTTACAAACCATTTATATGGAAATTCTAAAACCAACATTTCCAGGAAAACACCAGCCTAAAAGCAATAGCAGTTAACAGTGCATCTATAACATGGAAGAAATGTTTTTTTCAAACTCCTCTGCTGTGTGTTCATTCACCTAAGAGACTTCAATATATGCACAGATTCAGCGAGTTACAAACACGTTTCTTCCAGGAGCTGCGTATGGATATATCAGAGTGTACTAGGGTACAAGATGTAAAGAGAAATATCTGATTATACTTAGGAACCCGTTTCTTTTAGGAGCTGCGTTTGGATATTCCAGAGTGAATGATAGTATACGCTGTAAAGAGAAATAACTGCTTCTAAAACCAAAAGGCATCTATCTAACTGAATGGTTGTCAATGCGTGCACTCAACTTCCAGAGATAAACCCGAGTGTGGATTCAGCAGTCTGCAAACACTTTCTCTGCAGAGTCCCAAAACAGGCGTTTTCAGCCCAATACCGGCATATGGAAGAAAGAGCAGTAAGCACAGGGAAATATCTGCTTCTAAATCCAAAACGCAGCTATCTAACAGAACGGTTGTCAATGTGTGCACTCAACTTCCAGAGTTAAACCCGTGTGTGGATTCAGCAGTCTGCAAACACTTTCTCTGCAGAGTCCCAAAACAGGCGTTTTCAGCCCATTACCGGCATATGGAAGAAACAGCAGTAAGCACAGGGAAATATCTGCTTCTAAATCCAAAACGCAGCTATCTAACAGAACGGTTGTCAATGTGTGCACTCAACTTCCAGAGATAAACCCGTGTGTGTATTCAGCAGTCTGCAAACAATGTCTCTGCAGAGTCCCAAAACAGGCATTTTCAGCCCATTACCGGCATATGGAAGAAACAGCAGTAAGCACAGGGAAATATCTGCTTCTAAATCCAAAACGCAGCTATCTAACAGAACGGTTGTCAATGTGTGCACTCAACTTCCAGAGTTAAACCCGTGTGTGGATTCAGCAGTCTGCAAACACTTTCTCTGCAGAGTCCCAAAACAGGCGTTTTCAGCCCATTACCGGCATATGGAAGAAACAGCAGTAAGCCCAGGGAAATATCTGCTTCTAAATCCAAAACGCAGCTATCTAACAGAACGGTTGTCAATGTGTGCACTCAACTTCCAGAGTTAAACCTGTGTGTGGATTCAGCAGTCTGCAAACACTTTCTCTGCAGAGTCCCAAAACAGGCGTTTTCAGCCCATTACCGGCATATGGAAGAAACAGCAGTAAGCACAGGGAAATATCTGCTTCTAAATCCAAAACGAAGCTATCTAACAGAACGGTTGTCAAAGTGTGCACTCAACTTCCAGAGTTAAACCCGTGTGTGGATTCAGCAGTCTGCAAACATCTTCTCTGCAGAGTCCCAAAGCAGGCGTTTTCAGCCCATTACCGGCATATGGAAGAAACGGCAGTAAACACAGGGAAATATCTGCTTCTAAATCCAAAACGCAGCTATCTAACAGAACGGTTGTCAATGTGTGCACTCAACTTCCAGAGTTAGACCCGTGTGTGGATTCAGCAGTCTGCAAACACTTTCTCTGCAGAGTCCCAAAACAGGCGTTTTCAGCCCATTACCGGCATATGGAAGAAACAGCAGTAAGCACAGGGAAATATCTGCTTCTAAATCCAAAACGCAGCTATCTAACAGAACGGTTGTCAATGTGTGCACTCAACTTCCAGAGTTAAACCCGTGTGTGGATTCAGCAGTCTGCAAACACTTTCTCTGCAGAGTCCCAAAACAGGCGTTTTCAGCCCTTTACCGGCATATGAAAGAAACAGCAGTAAGCACAGGGAAATATCTGCTTCTAAATCCAAAACGCAGCTATCTAACAGAACGGTTGCCAATGTGTGCACTCAACTTCCAGAGTTAAACCCGTGTGTGGATTCAGCAGTCTGCAAAGAGTTTCTCTGCAGAGTCCCAAAACAGGCGTTTTCAGCCCATTACCGGCATATGGAAGAAACAGCAGTAAGCACAGGGAAATATGTGCTTCTAAATCCAAAACGCAGCTATCTAACAGAACGGTTGTCAATGTGTGCACTCAACTTCCAGAGTTAAACCCGTGTGTGGATTCAGCAGTCTGCAAACACTTTCTCTGCAGAGTCCCAAAACAGGCGTTTTCAGCCCTTTACCGGCATATGGAAGAAACAGCAGTAAGCACAGGGAAATATCTGCTTCTAAATCCAAAACGCAGCATTCTAACAGAACGGTTGTCAATGTGTGCACTCAACTTCCAGAGTTAAACCCGTGTGTGGATTCAGCAGTCTGCAGACATCTTCTCTGCAGAGTCCCAAAACAGGCATTTTCAGCCCATTACCGGCATATGGAAGAAACGGCAGTAAGCCCAGGGAAATATCTGCTTCTAAATTCAAAACGTAGCTATCTAACAGAACGGTTGTCAATGTGTGCACTCAACTTCCAGAGTTAAACCCGTGTGTGGATTCAGCAGTCTGCAAACACTTTCTCTGCAGAGTCCCAAAACAGGCGTTTTCAGCCCATTACCGGCATATGGAAGAAACGGCAGTAAGCACAGGGAAATATCTGCTTCTAAATCCAAAACGCAGCTATCTAACAGAACGGTTGTCAATGTGTGCACTCAACTTCCAGAGTTAAACCCGTGTGTGGATTCAGCAGTCTGCAAACACTTTCTCTGCAGAGTCCCCAAACAGGCGTTTTCAGCCCATTACCGGCATATGGAAGAAACAGCAGTAAGCACAGGGAAATATCTGCTTCTAAATCCAAAACGCAGCTATCTAACAGAACGGTTGTCAATGTGTGCACTCAACTTCCAGAGTTAAACCCGTGTGTGGATTCAGCAGTCTGCAAACATCTTCTCTGAAGAGTCCCAAAGCAGGCGTTTTCAGCCCATTACCGGCATATGGAAGAAACGGCAGTAAACACAGGGAAATATCTGCTTCTAAATCCAAAACGCAGCTATCTAACAGAACGGTTGTCAATGTGTGCACTCAACTTCCAGAGTTAAACCCGTGTGTGGATTCAGCAGTCTGCAAACACTTTCTCTGCAGAGTCCCAAAACAGGCGTTTTCAGCCCATTACCGGCATATGGAAGAAACAGCAGTAAGCCCAGGGAAATATCTGCTTCTAAATCCAAAACGCAGCTATCTAACAGAACGGTTGTCAATGTGTGCACTCAACTTCCAGAGTTAAACCCGTGTGTGGATTCAGCAGTCTGCAAACACTTTCTCTGCAGAGTCCCAAAACAGGCGTTTTCAGCCCATTACCGGCATATGGAAGAAACAGCAGTAAGCACAGGGAAATATCTGCTTCTAAATCCAAAACGCAGCTATCTAACAGAACGGTTGTCAATGTGTGCACTCAACTTCCAGAGATAAACCCGTGTGTGGATTCAGCAGTCTGCAAACACTTTCTCTGCAGAGTCCCCAAACAGGCGTTTTCAGCCCATTACCGGCATATGGAAGAAACAGCAGTAAGCACAGGGAAATATCTGCTTCTAAATCCAAAACGCAGCTATCTAACAGAACGGTTGTCAATGTGTGCACTCAACTTCCAGAGTTAAACCCGTGTGTGGATTCAGCAGTCTGCAAACACTTTCTCTGCAGAGTCCCCAAACAGGCGTTTTCAGCCCATTACCGGCATATGGAAGAAACAGCAGTAAGCACAGGGAAATATCTGCTTCTAAATTCAAAACGCAGCTATCTAACAGAACGGTTGTCAATGTGTGCACTCAACTTCCAGAGTTAAACCCGTGTGTGGATTCAGCAGTCTGCAAACACTTTCTGTGCAGAGTCTCAAAACAGGCCTTTCCGGCCCAGTACCGGCATATATAAGAAAGAGCATTAAGACTGCGGCTAAAACTCAGAAGAAACGTTTCTTTCAAACTGCTCGGCCTTGTGTTCTTTGGCCTAAGGGAGTTGATTCTATGTTTAGATTCAGCGAGATAGAAACACGTTTATTCTAGGAGCTCTCTTTGGATATTCCAGATTGAATGGGAGTATATGCTGTAAAGAGAAATATCTGTTTCTAAAACCAAAATGGATCTATCTAGCAGAGTGGTTGTGAATGTGTGCCTTCGGCTTAAAGAGGTAAACTGCTCTTCTCATGCAGCACTTTAGAAACCCTTTATATGCAAATACAGACCTTTCCAGCAAAACACCAGCCTATAGGAAATAGCAGTAAGACTGCATCTTTAACATGGAAGAAACTGTTTTCAAACTGCTCTGCTGTGTGTTCATTCATATAAGAGACTTGAATATATGTTCAGATTCAGCTAGTTAGCAACACGTTTCTTCCAGGAGCTGTGTTTGCCTATTCCAGAGTATACTGGAGTATAAGATGTAAAGACAAATGTCTCGTTCCAAAAGAAAAACGGATGATCTAATGGAATGGTTGTCAATGTGTGCATTCAACTTACTGAGCTAAACTGCTGTTTGTATGCAGCAGTTTAGAAAACATTTCTGTGTAGATTCTCAAACAGACATTTCCAGCAAAATACCGGCCTATAAGAAATAGCAGTAAGACTGCGTCTAAAACTCAGAGGGAACGTTTCTTTCAAACTGCTCTGCAGTGTGTTCGTTCACCAAAGGTCGTTGAATCTATGTTTGGATTCAGCGAGTTTGAAACACGTTTATTCTAGGAGCTGCATTTCGATATTCCAGAGTGTATGGGAGTAAATGCTGTAAAGAGAAATATCTGTTTCTAAAACCAAAACGGAGCTATCTAACAGAATGGTTGTGAATGTGTGCATTCAACTTAAAGGGTTAATCTGCTCTTCTTAGGCAGCAGTTTAGAAACCCTTTATATGCAAATTCTAAAATCAACATTTGCAGCAAAACACCAGCCTAAAAGAAGTAGCAGTAAGACTGCATCTATAACATAGAAGAAACGTTTTCTTCAAAATGCTCTGCTCTGTGTTCATTCACCTAAGAGTCTTGAGTATATGTTCAGATTCAGCGAGTAAGAAACACGTTTCTTCCAGGAGCTGCATTTGCATATTCCAGAGTGTACTGGAGTATAAGGTTTAAAGTGAAATATCTGGTTCTAAAACAAACACGGAGCCATCTAACAGAATGGTTGTCACTGTGTGCATTCAGCTTATTGAGATAAACTGTTGTTTCTATGCAGCAGTTTAGAAAAGATTTTTGTGCAGATTCTAAAACAGACATTCCCAGCAAAATACTGGCCTCTTTGGAATAGCAATAAGACTGCGTCTAAAACTCAAATAAAACGTTTGTTTCAAACTGCTGTGCTGTGTGTTCGTTCACCTAAGGGAGTTGAATCTATGTTTAGATTCAGCGACTTAGAAACACGTCTATTCTGGGAGCTGCGTTTGCCTATTCCAGAATGAATGGGAGTATATGCTGTAACTAGAAACACAGGCTTCTAAAACCAAAACGGAGCTAGCTAACAGAATGATTGTGAATGAGGGCATTCAACTTAACGAATTAAACTGCTCCACTTAAGCAGCAGTTTACAAACCATTTATATGGAAATTCTAAAACCAACATTTCCAGGAAAACACCAGCCTAAAAGCAATAGCAGTTAACAGTGCATCTATAACATGGAAGAAATGTTTTTTTCAAACTCCTCTGCTGTGTGTTCATTCACCTAAGAGACTTCAATATATGCACAGATTCAGCGAGTTACAAACACGTTTCTTCCAGGAGCTGCGTATGGATATATCAGAGTGTACTAGGGTACAAGATGTAAAGAGAAATATCTGATTATACTTAGGAACCCGTTTCTTTTAGGAGCTGCGTTTGGATATTCCAGAGTGAATGATAGTATACGCTGTAAAGAGAAATAACTGCTTCTAAAACCAAAAGGCATCTATCTAACTGAATGGTTGTCAATGCGTGCACTCAACTTCCAGAGATAAACCCGAGTGTGGATTCAGCAGTCTGCAAACACTTTCTCTGCAGAGTCCCAAAACAGGCGTTTTCAGCCCAATACCGGCATATGGAAGAAAGAGCAGTAAGCACAGGGAAATATCTGCTTCTAAATCCAAAACGCAGCTATCTAACAGAACGGTTGTCAATGTGTGCACTCAACTTCCAGAGTTAAACCCGTGTGTGGATTCAGCAGTCTGCAAACACTTTCTCTGCAGAGTCCCAAAACAGGCGTTTTCAGCCCATTACCGGCATATGGAAGAAACAGCAGTAAGCACAGGGAAATATCTGCTTCTAAATCCAAAACGCAGCTATCTAACAGAACGGTTGTCAATGTGTGCACTCAACTTCCAGAGATAAACCCGTGTGTGTATTCAGCAGTCTGCAAACAATGTCTCTGCAGAGTCCCAAAACAGGCATTTTCAGCCCATTACCGGCATATGGAAGAAACAGCAGTAAGCACAGGGAAATATCTGCTTCTAAATCCAAAACGCAGCTATCTAACAGAACGGTTGTCAATGTGTGCACTCAACTTCCAGAGTTAAACCCGTGTGTGGATTCAGCAGTCTGCAAACACTTTCTCTGCAGAGTCCCAAAACAGGCGTTTTCAGCCCATTACCGGCATATGGAAGAAACAGCAGTAAGCCCAGGGAAATATCTGCTTCTAAATCCAAAACGCAGCTATCTAACAGAACGGTTGTCAATGTGTGCACTCAACTTCCAGAGTTAAACCTGTGTGTGGATTCAGCAGTCTGCAAACACTTTCTCTGCAGAGTCCCAAAACAGGCGTTTTCAGCCCATTACCGGCATATGGAAGAAACAGCAGTAAGCACAGGGAAATATCTGCTTCTAAATCCAAAACGAAGCTATCTAACAGAACGGTTGTCAAAGTGTGCACTCAACTTCCAGAGTTAAACCCGTGTGTGGATTCAGCAGTCTGCAAACATCTTCTCTGCAGAGTCCCAAAGCAGGCGTTTTCAGCCCATTACCGGCATATGGAAGAAACGGCAGTAAACACAGGGAAATATCTGCTTCTAAATCCAAAACGCAGCTATCTAACAGAACGGTTGTCAATGTGTGCACTCAACTTCCAGAGTTAGACCCGTGTGTGGATTCAGCAGTCTGCAAACACTTTCTCTGCAGAGTCCCAAAACAGGCGTTTTCAGCCCATTACCGGCATATGGAAGAAACAGCAGTAAGCACAGGGAAATATCTGCTTCTAAATCCAAAACGCAGCTATCTAACAGAACGGTTGTCAATGTGTGCACTCAACTTCCAGAGTTAAACCCGTGTGTGGATTCAGCAGTCTGCAAACACTTTCTCTGCAGAGTCCCAAAACAGGCGTTTTCAGCCCTTTACCGGCATATGAAAGAAACAGCAGTAAGCACAGGGAAATATCTGCTTCTAAATCCAAAACGCAGCTATCTAACAGAACGGTTGCCAATGTGTGCACTCAACTTCCAGAGTTAAACCCGTGTGTGGATTCAGCAGTCTGCAAAGAGTTTCTCTGCAGAGTCCCAAAACAGGCGTTTTCAGCCCATTACCGGCATATGGAAGAAACAGCAGTAAGCACAGGGAAATATGTGCTTCTAAATCCAAAACGCAGCTATCTAACAGAACGGTTGTCAATGTGTGCACTCAACTTCCAGAGTTAAACCCGTGTGTGGATTCAGCAGTCTGCAAACACTTTCTCTGCAGAGTCCCAAAACAGGCGTTTTCAGCCCTTTACCGGCATATGGAAGAAACAGCAGTAAGCACAGGGAAATATCTGCTTCTAAATCCAAAACGCAGCATTCTAACAGAACGGTTGTCAATGTGTGCACTCAACTTCCAGAGTTAAACCCGTGTGTGGATTCAGCAGTCTGCAGACATCTTCTCTGCAGAGTCCCAAAACAGGCATTTTCAGCCCATTACCGGCATATGGAAGAAACGGCAGTAAGCCCAGGGAAATATCTGCTTCTAAATTCAAAACGTAGCTATCTAACAGAACGGTTGTCAATGTGTGCACTCAACTTCCAGAGTTAAACCCGTGTGTGGATTCAGCAGTCTGCAAACACTTTCTCTGCAGAGTCCCAAAACAGGCGTTTTCAGCCCATTACCGGCATATGGAAGAAACGGCAGTAAGCACAGGGAAATATCTGCTTCTAAATCCAAAACGCAGCTATCTAACAGAACGGTTGTCAATGTGTGCACTCAACTTCCAGAGTTAAACCCGTGTGTGGATTCAGCAGTCTGCAAACACTTTCTCTGCAGAGTCCCAAAACAGGCGTTTTCAGCCCATTACCGGCATATGGAAGAAACAGCAGTAAGCACAGGGAAATATCTGCTTCTAAATCCAAAACGCAGCTATCTAACAGAACGGTTGTCAATGTGTGCACTCAACTTCCAGAGTTAAACCCGTGTGTGGATTCAGCAGTCTGCAAACACTTTCTCTGCAGAGTCCCAAAACAGGCGTTTTCAGCCCATTACCGGCATATGGAAGAAACGGCAGTAAGCCCAGGGAAATATCTGCTTCTAAATCCAAAACGCAGCTATCTAACAGAACGGTTGTCAATGTGTGCACTCAACTTCCAGAGTTAAACCCGTGTGTGGATTCAGCAGTCTGCAAACACTTTCTCTGCAGAGTCCCAAAACTGGCGTTTTCAGCCCATTACCGGCATATGGAAGAAACGGCTGTAAGCCCAGGGAAATATCTGCTTCTAAATCCAAAACGCAGCTATCTAACAGAACGGTTGTCAATGTGTGCACTCAACTTCCAGAGTTAAACCCGTGTGTGGATTCAGCAGTCTGCAAACACTTTCTCTGCAGAGTCCCAAAACAGGCGTTTTCAGCCCATTACCGGCATATGGAAGAAACAGCAGTAAGCCCAGGGAAATATCTGCTTCTAAATCCAAAACGCAGCTATCTAACAGAACGGATGTCAAAGTGTGCACTCAACTTCCAGAGTTAAACCCGTGTGTGGATTCAGGAGCCTGCAGACATCTTCTCTGCAGAGTCCCAAAACAGGCATTTTCAGCCCATTACCGGCATATGGAAGAAACGGCAGTAAGCAAAGGGAAATATCTGCTTCTAAATCCAAAATGCAGCTATCTAACAGAACGGTTGTCAATGTGTGCACTCAACTTCCAGAGTTAAACCCGTGTGTGGATTCAGCAGTCTGCACACACTTTCTCTGCAGAGTCCCAAAACAGGCGTTTTCAGCCCATTACCGGCATATGGAAGAAACAGCAGTAAGCACAGGGAAATATCTGCTTCTAAATCCAAAACGCAGCTATCTAACAGAACGGTTGTCAATGTGTGCACTCAACTTCCAGAGTTAAACCCGTGTGTGGATTCAGCAGTCTGCAAACACATTCTCTGCAGAGTCCCAAAACAGGCGTTTTCAGCCTATTACCGGCATATGGAAGAAACGGCAGTAAGCACAGGGAAATATCTGCTTCTAAATCCAAAACGCAGCTATCTAACAGAACGGTTGTCAATGTGTGCACTCAACTTCCAGAGTTAAACCCGTTTGTGCATTCAGCAGTCTGCAAACACTTTCTCTGCAGAGTCCCAAAACAGTCGTTTTCAGCCCATTACCGGCATATATAAGAAACGGCTGTAAGCCCAGGGAAATATCTGCTTCTAAATCCAAAACGCAGCTATCTAGCAGAACGGTTGTCAATGTGTGCACTCAACTTCCAGAGTTAAACCCGTGTGTGGATTCAGCAGTCTGCAAACACTTTCTCTGCAGAGTCCCAAAACAGGCGTTTTCAGCCCATTACGGGCATATGGAAGAAACAGCAGTAAGCACAGGGAAATATCTGCTTCTAAATCCAAAACACAGCTATCTAACAGAACGGTTGTCAATGTGTGCACTCAACTTCCAGAGTTAAACCCGTGTGTGGATTCAGCAGTCTGCAGACATCTACTCTGCAGAGTCCCAAAACAGTCGTTTTCAGCCCATTACAGGCATATGGAAGAAACGGCAGTAAGCCCAGGGAAATATCTGCTTCTAAACCCAAAACGCAACTATCTATCAGAACGGTTGTCAATGTGTGCACTCAACTTCCAGAGTTAAACCCGTGTGTGGATTCAGCAGTCTGCAAACACTTTCTCTGCAGAGTCGCAAAACAGGCGTTTTCAGCCCATTACCGGCTTATGGAAGAAACAGCAGTAAGCACAGGGAAATATCTGCTTCTAAATCCAAAACGCAGCTATCTAACAGAACGGTTGTCAATGTGTGCACTCAACTTCCAGAGATAAACCCGTGTGTGTATTCAGCAGTCTGCAAACAATGTCTCTGCAGAGTCCCAAAACAGGCATTTTCAGCCCATTACCGGCATATGGAAGAAACAGCAGTAAGCACAGGGAAATATCTGCTTCTAAATCCAAAACGCAGCTATCTAACAGAACGGTTGTCAATGTGTGCACTCAACTTCCAGAGTTAAACCCGTGTGTGGATTCAGCAGTCTGCAAACACTTTCTCTGCAGAGTCCCAAAACAGGCGTTTTCAGCCCATTACCGGCATATGGAAGAAACAGCAGTAAGCCCAGGGAAATATCTACTTCTAAATCCAAAACGCAGCTATCTAACAGAACGGTTGTCAATGTGTGCACTCAACTTCCAGAGTTAAACCCGTGTGTGGATTCAGCAGTCTGCAAACACTTTCTGTGTAGATTCCCAAAACAGGCGTTTTCAGCCCATTACCGGCATATGGAAGAAACAGCAGTAAGCACAGTGAAATATCTGCTTCTAAATCCAAAACGCAGCTATCTAACAGAACGGTTGTCAATGTGTGCACTCAACTTCCAGAGTTAAACCCGTGTGTGGATTCAGCAGTCTGCAAACACTTTCTCTGCAGAGTCCCAAAACAGGCGTTTTCAGCCCATTACCGGCATATGGAAGAAACAGCAGTAAGCACAGGGAAATATCTGCTTCTAAATCCAAAACGCAGCTATCTAACAGAACGGTTGTCAATGTGTGCACTCAACTTCCAGAGTTAAACCCGTGTGTGGATTCAGCAGTCTGCAAACACTTTCTGTGCAGAGTCTCAAAACAGGCCTTTCCGGCCCAGTACCGGCATATATAAGAAAGAGCATTAAGACTGCGTCTAAAACTCAGAAGAAACGTTTCTTTCAAACTGCTCGGCCTTGTGTTCTTTGGCCTAAGGGAGTTGAATCTATGTTTAGATTCAGCGAGATAGAAACACGTTTATTCTAGGAGCTGTCTTTGGATATTCCAGATTGAATGGGAGTATATGCTGTAAAGAGAAATATCTGTTTCTAAAACCAAAATGGATCTATCTAGCAGAGTGGTTGTGAATGTGTGCCTTCGGCTTAAAGAGGTAAACTGCTCTTCTCATGCAGCACTTTAGAAACCCTTTATATGCAAATACAGACCTTTCCAGCAAAACACCAGCCTATAGGAAATAGCAGTAAGACTGCATCTTTAACATGGAAGAAACTGTTTTCAAACTGCTCTGCTGTGTGTTCATTCATATAAGAGACTTGAATATATGTTCAGATTCAGCTAGTTAGCAACACGTTTCTTCCAGGAGCTGTGTTTGCCTATTCCAGAGTATACTGGAGTATAAGATGTAAAGACAAATGTCTCGTTCCAAAAGAAAAACGGATGATCTAATGGAATGGTTGTCAATGTGTGCATTCAACTTACTGAGCTAAACTGCTGTTTGTATGCAGCAGTTTAGAAAACATTTCTGTGTAGATTCTCAAACAGACATTTCCAGCAAAATACCGGCCTATAAGAAATAGCAGTAAGACTGCGTCTAAAACTCAGAGGGAACGTTTCTTTCAAACTGCTCTGCAGTGTGTTCGTTCACCAAAGGTCGTTGAATCTATGTTTGGATTCAGCGAGTTTGAAACACGTTTATTCTAGGAGCTGCATTTCGATATTCCAGAGTGTATGGGAGTAAATGCTGTAAAGAGAAATATCTGTTTCTAAAACCAAAACGGAGCTATCTAACAGAATGGTTGTGAATGTGTGCATTCAACTTAAAGGGTTAATCTGCTCTTCTTAGGCAGCAGTTTAGAAACCCTTTATATGCAAATTCTAAAATCAACATTTGCAGCAAAACACCAGCCTAAAAGAAGTAGCAGTAAGACTGCATCTATAACATAGAAGAAACGTTTTCTTCAAAATGCTCTGCTCTGTGTTCATTCACCTAAGAGTCTTGAGTATATATTCAGATTCAGCGAGTAAGAAACACGTTTCTTCCAGGAGCTGCATTTGCATATTCCAGAGTGTACTGGAGTATAAGGTTTAAAGTGAAATATCTGGTTCTAAAACAAACACGGAGCCATCTAACAGAATGGTTGTCACTGTGTGCATTCAGCTTATTGAGATAAACTGTTGTTTCTATGCAGCAGTTTAGAAAAGATTTTTGTGCAGATTCTAAAACAGACATTCCCAGCAAAATACCGGCCTCTAAGAAATAGCAATAAGACTGCGTCTAAAACTCAAATAAAACGTTTCTTTCAAACTGCTGTGCTGTGTGTTCGTTCACCTAAGGGAGTTGAATCTATGTTTAGATTCAGCGACTTAGAAACACGTCTATTCTGGGAGCTGCGTTTGGCTATTCCAGAATGAATGGGAGTATATGCTGTAACTAGAAACACAGGCTTCTAAAACCAAAACGGAGCTAGCTAACAGAATGATTGTGAATGAGGGCATTCAACTTAACGAATTAAACTGCTCCACTTAAGCAGCAGTTTACAAACCATTTATATGGAAATTCTAAAACCAACATATCCAGGAAAACACCAGCCTAAAAGCAATAGCAGTTAACAGTGCATCTATAACATGGAAGAAATGTTTTTTTCAAACTCCTCTGCTGTGTGTTCATTCACCTAAGAGACTTCAATATATGCACAGATTCAGCGAGTTACAAACACGTTTCTTCCAGGAGCTGCGTATGGATATATCAGAGTGTACTGGGGTACAAGATGTAAAGAGAAATATCTGATTATACTTAGAAACCCGTTTCTTTTAGGAGCTGTGTTTGGATATTCCAGAGTGAATGAGAGTATATGCTGTAAAGAGAAATAACTGCTTCTAAAACCAAAAGGCAGCTATCTAACTGAATGGTTGTCAATGCGTGCACTCAACTTCCAGAGATAAACCCGAGTGTGGATTCAGCAGTCTGCAAACACTTTCTGTGCAGAGTCCCAAAACAGGCGTTTTCAGCCCAATACCGGCATATGGAAGAAACAGCAGTAAGCACAGGGAAATATCTGCTTCTAAATCAAAAACGCAGCTATCTAACAGAACGGTTGTCAATGTGTGCACTCAACTTCCAGAGTTAAACCCGTGTGTGGATTCAGCAGTCTGCAAACACTTTCTCTGCAGAGTCCCAAAACAGGCGTTTTCAGCCCATTACCGGCATATGGAAGAAACAGCAGTAAGCACAGGGAAATATCTGCTTCTAAATCCAAAACGCAGCTATCTAACAGAACGGTTGTCAATGTGTGCACTCAACTTCCAGAGTTAAACCCGTGTGTGGATTCAGCAGTCTGCAAACACTTTCTCTGCAGAGTCCCAAAGCAGGCGTTTTCAGCCCATTACCGGCATATGGAAGAAACAGCAGTAAGCCCAGGGAAATATCTGCTTCTAAATCCAAAACGCAGCTGTCTAACAGAACGGTTGTCAATGTGTGCACTCAACTTCCAGAGTTAAACCCGTGTGTGGATTCAGCAGTCTGCAAACACTTTCTCTGCAGAGTCCCAAAACAGGCGTTTTCAGCCCATTACCGGCATATGGAAGAAACAGCAGTAAGCACAGGGAAATATCTGCTTCTAAATCCAAAACGCAGCTATCTAACAGAACGGTTGTCAATGTGTGCACTCAACTTCCAGAGTTAAACCCGTGTGTGGATTCAGCAGTCTGCAGAGACTTTCTCTGCAGAGTCCCAAAACAGGCGTTTTCAGCCCTTTACCGGCATATGGAAGAAACAGCAGTAAGCACAGGGAAATATCTGCTTCTAAATCCAAAACGCAGATATCTAACAGAACGGTTGTCAATGTGTGCACTCAACTTCCAGAGTTAAACCCGTGTGTGGATTCAGCAGTCTGCAAACTCTTTCTCTGCAGAGTCCCAAAACAGGCGTTTTCAGCCCTTTACCGGCATATGGAAGAAACAGCAGTAAGCACAGGGAAATATCTGCTTCTAAATCCAAAACGCAGCTATCTAACAGAACGGTTGTCAATGTGTGCACTCAACTTCCAGAGTTAAACCCGTGTGTGGATTCAGCAGTCTGCAAACATCTTCTCTGCAGAGTCCCAAAGCAGGCGTTTTCAGCCCATTAGCGACATATGGAAGAAACAGCAGTTAGCCCAGGGAAATATCTGTTTCTAAATCCAAAACGCAGCTATCTAACAGAACGGTTGTCAATGTGTGCACTCAACTTCCAGAGTTAAACCCGTGTGTGGATTCAGCAGTCTGCAAACACTTTCTTTGCAGAGTCCCAAAACAGGCGTTTTCAGCCCTTTACCGGCATATGGAAGAAACAGCAGTAAGCACAGGGAAATATCTGCTTCTAAATCCAAAACGCAGCTATCTAACAGAACGGTTGTCAATGTGTGCACTCAACTTCCAGAGTTAAACCCGTGTGTGGATTCAGCAGTCTGCAAACACTTTCTCTGCAGAGTCCCAAAACAGGCGTTTTCAGCCCTTTACCGGCATATGGAAGAAACAGCAGTAAGCACAGGGAAATATCTGCTTCTAAATCCAAAACGCAGCTATCTAAAAGAACGTTTGTCAATGTGTGCACTCAACTTCCAGAGTTAAACCCGTGTGTGGATTCAGCAGTCTGCAAACATCTTCTCTGCAGAGTCCCAAAGCAGGCGTTTTCAGCCCATTAGCGACATATGGAAGAAACAGCAGTTAGCCCAGGGAAATATCTGTTTCTAAATCCAAAACGCAGCTATCTAACAGAACGGTTGTCAATGTGTGCACTCAACTTCCAGAGGTAAACCCGTGTGTGGATTCAGCAGTCTGCAAACACTTTCTCTGCAGAGTCCCAAAACAGGCGTTTTCAGCCCTTTACCGGCATATGGAAGAAACAGCAGTAAGCACAGGGAAATATCTGCTTCTAAATCCAAAACGCAGCTATCTAACAGAACGGTTGTCAATGTGTGCACTCAACTTCCAGAGTTAAACCCGTGTGTGGATTCAGCAGTCTGCAAACACTTTCTCTGCAGAGTCCCAAAACAGGCGTTTTCAGCCCTTTACCGGCATATGGAAGAAACAGCAGTAAGCACAGGGAAATATCTGCTTCTAAATCCAAAACGCAGCTATCTAACAGAACGGTTGTCAATGTGTGCACTCAACTTCCAGAGTTAAACCCGTGTGTGCATTCAGCAGTCTGCAAACACTTTCTCTGCAGAGTCCCCAAACAGGGGTTTTCAGCCCATTACCGGCATATGGAAGAAACAGCAGTAAGCACAGGGAAATATCTGCTTCTAAATCCAAAACGCAGCTATCTAACAGAACGGTTGTCAATGTGTGCACTCAACTTCCAGAGTTAAACCCGTGTGTGGATTCAGCAGTCTGCAAACACTTTCTCTGCAGAGTCCCAAAGCAGGCGTTTTCAGCCCATTACCTGCATATGGAAGAAACAGCAGTAAGCCCAGGGAAATATCTGCTTCTAAATCCAAAACGCAGCTGTCTAACAGAACGGTTGTCAATGTGTGCACTCAACTTCCAGAGTTAAACCCGTGTGTGGATTCAGCAGTCTGCAAACACTTTCTCTGTAGATTCCCAAAACAGGCGTTTTCAGCCCATTACCGGCATATGGAAGAAACAGCAGTAAGCACAGGGAAATATCTGCTTCTAAATCCAAAACGCAGCTATCTAACAGAACGGTTGTCAATGTGTGCACTCAACTTCCAGAGTTAAACCCGTGTGTGGATTCAGCAGTCTGCAAACACTTTCTCTCCAGAGTCCCAAAACAGGCGTTTTCAGCCCATTACCGGCATATGGAAGAAACAGCAGTAAGCACAGGGAAATATCTGCTTCTAAATCCAAAACGCAGCTATCTAACAGAACGGTTGTCAATGTGTGCACTCAACTTCCAGAGTTAAACCCGTGTGTGGATTCAGCAGTCTGCAAACACTTTCTCTGCAGAGTCCCAAAACAGGCGTTTTCAGCCCTTTACCGGCATATGGAAGAAACAGCAGTAAGCACAGGGAAATATCTGCTTCTAAATCCAAAACGCAGCTATCTAACAGAACGGTTGTCAATGTGTGCACTCAACTTCCAGAGGTAAACCCGTGTGTGCATTCAGCAGTCTGCAAACATCTTCTCTGCAGAGTCCCAAAGCAGGCGTTTTCAGCCCATTAGCGACATATGGAAGAAACAGCAGTTAGCCCAGGGAAATATCTGTTTCTAAATCCAAAACGCAGCTATCTAACAGAACGGTTGTCAATGTGTGCACTCAACTTCCAGAGTTAAACCCGTGTGTGGATTCAGCAGTCTGCAGAGACTTTCTCTGCAGAGTCCCAAAACAGGCGTTTTCAGCCCATTACCGGCATATGGAAGAAACAGCAGTAAGCACAGGGAAATATCTGCTTCTAAATCCAAAACGCAGCTATCTAACAGAACGGTTGTCAATGTGTGCACTCAACTTCCAGAGTTAAACCCGTGTGTGGATTCAGCAGTCTGCAAACACTTTCTCTGCAGAGTCCCAAAGCAGGCGTTTTCAGCCCATTACCGGCATATGGAAGAAACAGCAGTAAGCCCAGGGAAATATCTGCTTCTAAATCCAAAACGCAGCTATCTAACAGAACGGTTGTCAATGTGTGCACTCAACTTCCAGAGTTAAACCCGTGTGTGGATTCAGCAGTCTGCAAACACTTTCTCTGCAGAGTCCCAAAACAGGCGTTTTCAGCCCATTACCGGCATATGGAAGAAACAGCAGTAAGCACAGGGAAATATCTGCTTCTAAATCCAAAACGCAGCTATCTAACAGAACGGTTGTCAATGTGTGCACTCAACTTCCAGAGTTAAACCCGTGTGTGGATTCAGCAGTCTGCAGAGACTTTCTCTGCAGAGTCCCAAAACAGGCGTTTTCAGCCCATTACCGGCATATGGAAGAAACAGCAGTAAGCACAGGGAAATATCTGCTTCTAAATCCAAAACGCAGCTATCTAACAGAACGGTTGTCAATGTGTGCACTCAACTTCCAGAGTTAAACCCGTGTGTGGATTCAGCAGTCTGCAAACACTTTCTCTGCAGAGTCCCAAAACTGGCGTTTTCAGCCCTTTACCGGCATATGGAAGAAACAGCAGTAAGCACAGGGAAATATCTGCTTCTAAATCCAAAACGCAGATATCTAACAGAACGGTTGTCAATGTGTGCACTCAACTTCCAGAGTTAAACCCGTGTGTGGATTCAGCAGTCTGCAAACTCTTTCTCTGCAGAGTCCCAAAACAGGCGTTTTCAGCCCTTTACCGGCATATGGAAGAAACAGCAGTAAGCACAGGGAAATATCTGCTTCTAAATCCAAAACGCAGCTATCTAACAGAACGGTTGTCAATGTGTGCACTCAACTTCCGGAGTTAAACCCGTGTGTGGATTCAGCAGTCTGCAAACATCTTCTCTGCAGAGTCCCAAAGCAGGCGTTTTCAGCCCATTAGCGACATATGGAAGAAACAGCAGTTAGCCCAGGGAAATATCTGTTTCTAAATCCAAAACGCAGCTATCTAACAGAACGGTTGTCAATGTGTGCACTCAACTTCCAGAGTTAAACCCGTGTGTGGATTCAGCAGTCTGCAAACACTTTCTTTGCAGAGTCCCAAAACAGGCGTTTTCAGCCCTTTACCGGCATATGGAAGAAACAGCAGTAAGCACAGGGAAATATCTGCTTCTAAATCCAAAACGCAGCTATCTAACAGAACGGTTGTCAATGTGTGCACTCAACTTCCAGAGTTAAACCCGTGTGTGGATTCAGCAGTCTGCATACACTTTCGCTGCAGAGTCCCAAAACAGGCGTTTTCAGCCCTTTACCGGCATATGGAAGAAACAGCAGTAAGCACAGGGAAATATCTGCTTCTAAATCCAAAACGCAGCTATCTAAAAGAACGGTTGTCAATGTGTGCACTCAACTTCCAGAGTTAAACCCGTGTGTGGATTCAGCAGTCTGCAAACATCTTCTCTGCAGAGTCCCAAAGCAGGCGTTTTCAGCCCATTAGCGACATATGGAAGAAACAGCAGTTAGCCCAGGGAAATATCTGTTTCTAAATCCAAAACGCAGCTATCTAACAGAACGGTTGTCAATGTGTGCACTCAACTTCCAGAGGTAAACCCGTGTGTGGATTCAGCAGTCTGCAAACACTTTCTCTGCAGAGTCCCAAAACAGGCGTTTTCAGCCCTTTACCGGCATATGGAAGAAACAGCAGTAAGCACAGGGAAATATCTGCTTCTAAATCCAAAACGCAGCTATCTAACAGAACGGTTGTCAATGTGTGCACTCAACTTCCAGAGTTAAACCCGTGTGTGGATTCAGCAGTCTGCAAACACTTTCTCTGCAGAGTCCCAAAACAGGCGTTTTCAGCCCTTTACCGGCATATGGAAGAAACAGCAGTAAGCACAGGGAAATATCTGCTTCTAAATCCAAAACGCAGCTATCTAACAGAACGGTTGTCAATGTGTGCACTCAACTTCCAGAGTTAAACCCGTGTGTGGATTCAGCAGTCTGCAAACACTTTCTCTGCAGAGTCCCCAAACAGGGGTTTTCAGCCCATTACCGGCATATGGAAGAAACAGCAGTAAGCACAGGGAAATATCTGCTTCTAAATCCAAAACGCAGCTATCTAACAGAACGGTTGTCAATGTGTGCACTCAACTTCCAGAGTTAAACCCGTGTGTGGATTCAGCAGTCTGCAAACACTTTCTCTGCAGAGTCCCAAAGCAGGCGTTTTCAGCCCATTACCTGCATATGGAAGAAACAGCAGTAAGCCCAGGGAAATATCTGCTTCTAAATCCAAAACGCAGCTGTCTAACAGAACGGTTGTCAATGTGTGCACTCAACTTCCAGAGTTAAACCCGTGTGTGGATTCAGCAGTCTGCAAACACTTTCTCTGTAGATTCCCAAAACAGGCGTTTTCAGCCCATTACCGGCATATGGAAGAAACAGCAGTAAGCACAGGGAAATATCTGCTTCTAAATCCAAAACGCAGCTATCTAACAGAACGGTTGTAAATGTGTGCACTCAACTTCCAGAGTTAAACCCGTGTGTGGATTCAGCAGTCTGCAAACACTTTCTCTGCAGAGTCCCAAAACAGGCGTTTTCAGCCCATTACCGGCATATGGAAGAAACAGCAGTAAGCACAGGGAAATATCTGCTTCTAAATCCAAAACGCAGCTATCTAACAGAACGGTTGTCAATGTGTGCACTCAACTTCCAGAGTTAAACCCGTGTGTGGATTCAGCAGTCTGCAAACACTTTCTCTGCAGAGTCCCAAAACAGGCGTTTTCAGCCCTTTACCGGCATATGGAAGAAACAGCAGTAAGCACAGGGAAATATCTGCTTCTAAATCCAAAACGCAGCTATCTAACAGAACGGTTGTCAATGTGTGCACTCAACTTCCAGAGGTAAACCCGTGTGTGCATTCAGCAGTCTGCAAACATCTTCTCTGCAGAGTCCCAAAGCAGGCGTTTTCAGCCCATTAGCGACATATGGAAGAAACAGCAGTTAGCCCAGGGAAATATCTGTTTCTAAATCCAAAACGCAGCTATCTAACAGAACGGTTGTCAATGTGTGCACTCAACTTCCAGAGTTAAACCCGTGTGTGGATTCAGCAGTCTGCAGAGACTTTCTCTGCAGAATCCCAAAACAGGCGTTTTCAGCCCATTACCGGCATATGGAAGAAACAGCAGTAAGCACAGGGAAATATCTGCTTCTAAATCCAAAACGCAGCTATCTAACAGAACGGTTGTCAATGTGTGCACTCAACTTCCAGAGTTAAACCCGTGTGTGGATTCAGCAGTCTGCAAACACTTTCTCTGCAGAGTCCCAAAACAGGCGTTTTCAGCCCATTACCGGCATATGGAAGAAACAGCAGTAAGCACAGGGAAATATCTGCTTCTAAATCCAAAACGCAGCTATCTAACAGAACGGTTGTCAATGTGTGCACTCAACTTCCAGAGTTAAACCCGTGTGTGGATTCAGCAGTCTGCAAACACTTTCTCTGCAGAGTCCCAAAACAGGCGTTTTCAGCCCTTTACCGGCATATGGAAGAAACAGCAGTAAGCACAGGGAAATATCTGCTTCTAAATCCAAAACGCAGCTATCTAACAGAACGGTTGTCAATGTGTGCACTCAACTTCCAGAGGTAAACCCGTGTGTGCATTCAGCAGTCTGCAAACATCTTCTCTGCAGAGTCCCAAAGCAGGCGTTTTCAGCCCATTAGCGACATATGGAAGAAACAGCAGTTAGCCCAGGGAAATATCTGTTTCTAAATCCAAAACGCAGCTATCTAACAGAACGGTTGTCAATGTGTGCACTCAACTTCCAGAGTTAAACCCGTGTGTGGATTCAGCAGTCTGCAGAGACTTTCTCTGCAGAGTCCCAAAACAGGCGTTTTCAGCCCATTACCGGCATATGGAAGAAACAGCAGTAAGCACAGGGAAATATCTGCTTCTAAATCCAAAACGCAGCTATCTAACAGAACGGTTGTCAATGTGTGCACTCAACTTCCAGAGTTAAACCCGTGTGTGGATTCAGCAGTCTGCAAACACTTTCTCTGCAGAGTCCCAAAGCAGGCGTTTTCAGCCCATTACCGGCATATGGAAGAAACAGCAGTAAGCCCAGGGAAATATCTGCTTCTAAATCCAAAACGCAGCTGTCTAACAGAACGGTTGTCAATGTGTGCACTCAACTTCCAGAGTTAAACCCGTGTGTGGATTCAGCAGTCTGCAAACACTTTCTCTGCAGAGTCCCAAAACAGGCGTTTTCAGCCCATTACCGGCATATGGAAGAAACAGCAGTAAGCACAGGGAAATATCTGCTTCTAAATCCAAAACGCAGCTATCTAACAGAACGGTTGTCAATGTGTGCACTCAACTTCCAGAGTTAAACCCGTGTGTGGATTCAGCAGTCTGCAGAGACTTTCTCTGCAGAGTCCCAAAACAGGCGTTTTCAGCCCATTACCGGCATATGGAAGAAACAGCAGTAAGCACAGGGAAATATCTGCTTCTAAATCCAAAACGCAGCTATCTAACAGAACGGTTGTCAATGTGTGCACTCAACTTCCAGAGGTAAACCCGTGTGTGGATTCAGCAGTCTGCAAACACTTTCTCTGCAGAGTCCCAAAACTGGCGTTTTCAGCCCTTTACCGGCATATGGAAGAAACAGCAGTAAGCACAGGGAAATATCTGCTTCTAAATCCAAAACGCAGATATCTAACAGAACGGTTGTCAATGTGTGCACTCAACTTCCAGAGTTAAACCCGTGTGTGGATTCAGCAGTCTGCAAACTCTTTCTCTGCAGAGTCCCAAAACAGGCGTTTTCAGCCCTTTACCGGCATATGGAAGAAACAGCAGTAAGCACAGGGAAATATCTGCTTCTAAATCCAAAACGCAGCTATCTAACAGAACGGTTGTCAATGTGTGCACTCAACTTCCGGAGTTAAAACCGTGTGTGGATTCAGCAGTCTGCAAACATCTTCTCTGCAGAGTCCCAAAGCAGGCGTTTTCAGCCCATTAGCGACATATGGAAGAAACAGCAGTTAGCCCAGGGAAATATCTGTTTCTAAATCCAAAACGCAGCTATCTAACAGAACGGTTGTCAATGTGTGCACTCAACTTCCAGAGTTAAACCCGTGTGTGGATTCAGCAGTCTGCAAACACTTTCTTTGCAGAGTCCCAAAACAGGCGTTTTCAGCCCTTTACCGGCATATGGAAGAAACAGCAGTAAGCACAGGGAAATATCTGCTTCTAAATCCAAAACGCAGCTATCTAACAGAACGGTTGTCAATGTGTGCACTCAACTTCCAGAGTTAAACCCGTGTGTGGATTCAGCAGTCTGCATACACTTTCGCTGCAGAGTCCCAAAACAGGCGTTTTCAACCCTTTACCGGCATATGGAAGAAACAGCAGTAAGCACAGGGAAATATCTGCTTCTAAATCCAAAACGCAGCTATCTAAAAGAACGGTTGTCAATGTGTGCACTCAACTTCCAGAGTTAAACCCGTGTGTGGATTCAGCAGTCTGCAAACATCTTCTCTGCAGAGTCCCAAAGCAGGCGTTTTCAGCCCATTAGCGACATATGGAAGAAACAGCAGTTAGCCCAGGGAAATATCTGTTTCTAAATCCAAAACGCAGCTATCTAACAGAACGGTTGTCAATGTGTGCACTCAACTTCCAGAGGTAAACCCGTGTGTGGATTCAGCAGTCTGCAAACACTTTCTCTGCAGAGTCCCAAAACAGGCGTTTTCAGCCCTTTACCGGCATATGGAAGAAACAGCAGTAAGCACAGGGAAATATCTGCTTCTAAATCCAAAACGCAGCTATCTAACAGAACGGTTGTCAATGTGTGCACTCAACTTCCAGAGTTAAACCCGTGTGTGGATTCAGCAGTCTGCAAACACTTTCTCTGCAGAGTCCCAAAACAGGCGTTTTCAGCCCTTTACCGGCATATGGAAGAAACAGCAGTAAGCACAGGGAAATATCTGCTTCTAAATCCAAAACGCAGCTATCTAACAGAACGGTTGTCAATGTGTGCACTCAACTTCCAGAGTTAAACCCGTGTGTGGATTCAGCAGTCTGCAAACACTTTCTCTGCAGAGTCCCCAAACAGGGGTTTTCAGCCCATTACCGGCATATGGAAGAAACAGCAGTAAGCACAGGGAAATATCTGCTTCTAAATCCAAAACGCAGCTATCTAACAGAACGGTTGTCAATGTGTGCACTCAACTTCCAGAGTTAAACCCGTGTGTGGATTCAGCAGTCTGCAAACACTTTCTCTGCAGAGTCCCAAAGCAGGCGTTTTCAGCCCATTACCTGCATATGGAAGAAACAGCAGTAAGCCCAGGGAAATATCTGCTTCTAAATCCAAAACGCAGCTGTCTAACAGAACGGTTGTCAATGTGTGCACTCAACTTCCAGAGTTAAACCCGTGTGTGGATTCAGCAGTCTGCAAACACTTTCTCTGTAGATTCCCAAAACAGGCGTTTTCAGCCCATTACCGGCATATGGAAGAAACAGCAGTAAGCACAGGGAAATATCTGCTTCTAAATCCAAAACGCAGCTATCTAACAGAACGGTTGTAAATGTGTGCACTCAACTTCCAGAGTTAAACCCGTGTGTGGATTCAGCAGTCTGCAAACACTTTCTCTGCAGAGTCCCAAAACAGGCGTTTTCAGCCCATTACCGGCATATGGAAGAAACAGCAGTAAGCACAGGGAAATATCTGCTTCTAAATCCAAAACGCAGCTATCTAACAGAACGGTTGTCAATGTGTGCACTCAACTTCCAGAGTTAAACCCGTGTGTGGATTCAGCAGTCTGCAAACACTTTCTCTGCAGAGTCCCAAAACAGGCGTTTTCAGCCCTTTACCGGCATATGGAAGAAACAGCAGTAAGCACAGGGAAATATCTGCTTCTAAATCCAAAACGCAGCTATCTAACAGAACGGTTGTCAATGTGTGCACTCAACTTCCACAGGTAAACCCGTGTGTGCATTCAGCAGTCTGCAAACATCTTCTCTGCAGAGTCCCAAAGCAGGCGTTTTCAGCCCATTAGCGACATATGGAAGAAACAGCAGTTAGCCCAGGGAAATATCTGTTTCTAAATCCAAAACGCAGCTATCTAACAGAACGGTTGTCAATGTGTGCACTCAACTTCCAGAGTTAAACCCGTGTGTGGATTCAGCAGTCTGCAGAGACTTTCTCTGCAGAGTCCCAAAACAGGCGTTTTCAGCCCATTACCGGCATATGGAAGAAACAGCAGTAAGCACAGGGAAATATCTGCTTCTAAATCCAAAACGCAGCTATCTAACAGAACGGTTGTCAATGTGTGCACTCAACTTCCAGAGTTAAACCCGTGTGTGGATTCAGCAGTCTGCAAACACTTTCTCTGCAGAGTCCCCAAACAGGCGTTTTCAGCCCATTACCGGCATATGGAAGAAACAGCAGTAAGCACAGGGAAATATCTGCTTCTAAATCCAAAACGCAGCTATCTAACAGAACGGTTGTCAATGTGTGCACTCAACTTCCAGAGTTAAACCCGTGTGTGGATTCAGCAGTCTGCAAACACTTTCTCTGCAGAGTCCCAAAACAGGCGTTTTCAGCCCATTACCGGCATATGGAAGAAACAGCAGTAAGCACAGGGAAATATCTGCTTCTAAATCCAAAACGCAGCTATCTAACAGAACGGTTGTCAATGTGTGCACTCAACTTCCAGAGTTAAACCCGTGTGTGGATTCAGCAGTCTGCAGAGACTTTCTCTGCAGAGTCCCCAAACAGGCGTTTTCAGCCCATTACCGGCATATGGAAGAAACAGCAGTAAGCACAGGGAAATATCTGCTTCTAAATCCAAAACGCAGCTATCTAACAGAACGGTTGTCAATGTGTGCACTCAACTTCCAGAGTTCAACCCGTGTGTGGATTCAACAGTCTTCAAACACTTTCTCTGCAGAGTCCCAAAACAGGCGTTTTCAGCCCATTACCGGCATATGGAAGAAACAGCAGTAAGCACAGGGAAATATCTGCTTCTAAATCCAAAACGCAGCTATCTAACAGAACGGTTGTCAATGTGTGCACTCAACTTCCAGAGTTAAACCCGTGTGTGGATTCAGCAGTCTGCAGAGACTTTCTCTGCAGAGTCCCAAAACAGGCGTTTTCAGCCCATTACCGGCATATGGAAGAAACAGCAGTAAGCACAGGGAAATATCTGCTTCTTAATCCAAAACGCAGCTATCTAACAGAACGGTTGTCAATGTGTGCACTCAACTTCCAGAGTTAAACCCGTGTGTGGATTCAGCAGTCTGCAGAGACTTTCTCTGCAGAGTCCCCAAACAGGCGTTTTCAGCCCATTACCGGCATATGGAAGAAACAGCAGTAAGCACAGGGAAATATCTGCTTCTAAATCCAAAACGCAGCTATCTAACAGAACGGTTGTCAATGTGTGCACTCAACTTCCAGAGTTAAACCCGTGTGTGGATTCAGCAGTCTGCAGAGACTTTCTCTGCAGAGTCCCAAAACAGGCGTTTTCAGCCCATTACCGGCATATGGAAGAAACAGCAGTAAGCACAGGGAAATATCTGCTTCTAAATCCAAAACGCAGCTATCTAACAGAACGGTTGTCAATGTGTGCACTCAGCTTCCAGAGTTAAATCCGTGTGTGGATTCGGCAGTCTGCAGAGACTTTCTCTGCAGAGTCCCAAAGCAGGCGTTTTCAGCCCATTACCGGCATATGGAAGAAACAGCAGTAAGCACAGGGAAATATCTGCTTCTAAATCCAAAACGCAGCTATCTAACAGAACGGTTGTCAATGTGTGCACTCAGCTTCCAGAGTTAAACCCGTGTGTGGATTCGGCAGTCTGCAGAGACTTTCTCTGCAGAGTCCCAAAACAGGCGTTTTCAGCCCATTACCGGCATATGGAAGAAACAGCAGTAAGCACAGGGAAATATCTGCTTCTAAATCCAAAACGCAGCTATCTAACAGAACGGTTGTCAATGTGTGCACTCAACTTCCAGAGTTAAACCCGTGTGTGGATTCAGCAGTCTGCAGAGACTTTCTCTGCAGAGTCCCAAAACAGGCGTTTTCAGCCCATTACCGGCATATGGAAGAAACAGCAGTAAGCACAGGGAAATATCTGCTTCTAAATCCAAAACGCAGCTATCTAACAGAACGGTTGTCAATGTGTGCACTCAGCTTCCAGAGTTAAATCCGTGTGTGGATTCGGCAGTCTGCAGAGACTTTCTCTGCAGAGTCCCAAAACAGGGGTTTTCAGCCCATTACCGGCATATGGAAGAAACAGCAGTAAGCACAGGGAAATATCTGCTTCTAAATCCAAAACGCAGCTATCTAACAGAACGGTTGTCAATGTGTGCACTCAACTTCCAGAGTTAAACCCGTGTGTGGATTCGGCAGTCTGCAGAGACTTTCTCTGCAGAGTCCCAAAACAGGCGTTTTCAGCCCATTACCGGCATATGGAAGAAACAGCAGTAAGCACAGGGAAATATCTGCTTCTAAATCCAAAACGCAGCTATCTAACAGAACGGTTGTCAATGTGTGCACTCAACTTCCAGAGTTAAACCCGTGTGTGGATTCAGCAGTCTGCAGAGACTTTCTCTGCAGAGTCCCAAAACAGGCGTTTTCAGCCCATTACCGGCATATGGAAGAAACAGCAGTAAGCACAGGGAAATATCTGCTTCTAAATCCAAAACGCAGCTATCTAACAGAACGGTTGTCAATGTGTGCACTCAACTTCCAGAGTTAAACCCGTGTGTGGATTCAGCAGTCTGCAGAGACTTTCTCTGCAGAGTCCCAAAACAGGCGTTTTCAGCCCATTACCGGCATATGGAAGAAACAGCAGTAAGCACAGGGAAATATCTGCTTCTAAATCCAAAACGCAGCTATCTAACAGAACGGTTGTCAATGTGTGCACTCAACTTCCAGAGGTAAACCCGTGTGTGGATTCAGCAGTCTGCAAACACTTTCTGTGCAGAGTCCCAAAACAGGCGTTTTCAGCCCATTACCGGCATATGGAAGAAACAGCAGTAAGCACAGGGAAATATCTGCTTCTAAATCCAAAACGCAGCTATCTAACAGAGCGGTTGTCAATGTGTGCACTCAACTTCCAGAGTTAAACCCGTGTGTGGATTCAGCAGTCTGCAGAGACTTTCTCTGCAGAGTCCCAAAACAGGCGTTTTCAGCCCATTACCGGCATATGGAAGAAACAGCAGTAAGCACAGGGAAATATCTGCTTCTAAATCCAAAACGCAGCTATCTAACAGAACGGTTGTCAATGTGTGCACTCAACTTCCAGAGTTAAACCCGTGTGTGGATTCAGCAGTCTGCAGAGACTTTCTCTGCAGAGTCCCCAAACAGGCGTTTTCAGCCCATTACCGGCATATGGAAGAAACAGCTGTAAGCACAGGGAAATATCTGCTTCTAAATCCAAAACGCAGCTATCTAACAGAACGGTTGTCAATGTGTGCACTCAACTTCCAGAGTTAAACCCGTGTGTGGATTCAGCAGTCTGCAGAGACTTTCTCTGCAGAGTCCCAAAACAGGCGTTTTCAGCCCATTACCGGCATATGGAAGAAACAGCAGTAAGCACAGGGAAATATCTGCTTCTAAATCCAAAACGCAGCTATCTAACAGAACGGTTGTCAATGTGTGCACTCAGCTTCCAGAGTTAAATCCGTGTGTGGATTCGGCAGTCTGCAGAGACTTTCTCTGCAGAGTCCCAAAACAGGCGTTTTCAGCCCATTACCGGCATATGGAAGAAACAGCAGTAAGCACAGGGAAATATCTGCTTCTAAATCCAAAACGCAGCTATCTAACAGAACGGTTGTCAATGTGTGCACTCAGCTTCCAGAGTTAAACCCGTGTGTGGATTCGGCAGTCTGCAGAGACTTTCTCTGCAGAGTCCCAAAACAGGCGTTTTCAGCCCATTACCGGCATATGGAAGAAACAGCAGTAAGCACAGGGAAATATCTGCTTCTAAATCCAAAACGCAGCTATCTAACAGAACGGTTGTCAATGTGTGCACTCAACTTCCAGAGGTAAACCCGTGTGTGGATTCAGCAGTCTGCAGAGACTTTCTCTGCAGAGTCCCAAAACAGGCGTTTTCAGCCCATTACCGGCATATGGAAGAAACAGCAGTAAGCACAGGGAAATATCTGCTTCTAAATCCAAAACGCAGCTATCTAACAGAACGGTTGTCAATGTGTGCACTCAACTTCCAGAGTTAAACCCGTGTGTGGATTCAGCAGTCTGCAAACACTTTCTCGGCAGAGTCCCAAAACAGGCGTTTTCAGCCCATTACCGGCATATGGAAGAAACAGCAGTAAGCACAGGGAAATATCTGCTTCTAAATCCAAAACGCAGCTATCTAACAGAACGGTTGTCAATGTGTGCACTCAACTTCCAGAGTTAAACCCGTGTGTGGATTCAGCAGTCTGCAAACACTTTCTCGGCAGAGTCCCAAAACAGGCGTTTTCAGCCCATTACCGGCATATGGAAGAAACAGCAGTAAGCACAGGGAAATATCTGCTTCTAAATCCAAAACGCAGCTATCTAACAGAGCGGTTGTCAATGTGTGCACTCAACTTCCAGAGTTAAACCCGTGTGTGGATTCAGCAGTCTGCAGAGACTTTATCTGCAGAGTCCCAAAACAGGCGTTTTCAGCCCATTACCGGCATATGGAAGAAACAGCAGTAAGCACAGGGAAATATCTGCTTCTAAATCCAAAACGCAGCTATCTAACAGAACGGTTGTCAATGTGTGCACTCAACTTCCAGAGTTAAACCCGTGTGTGGATTCAGCAGTCTGCAGAGACTTTCTCTGCAGAGTCCCAAAACAGGCGTTTTCAGCCCATTACCGGCATATGGAAGAAACAGCAGTAAGCACAGGGAAATATCTGCTTCTAAATCCAAAACGCAGCTATCTAACAGAACGGTTGTCAATGTGTGCACTCAACTTCCAGAGGTAAACCCGTGTGTGGATTCAGCAGCCTGCAGAGACTTTCTCTGCAGAGTCCCAAAACAGGCGTTTTCAGCCCATTACCGGCATATGGAAGAAACAGCAGTAAGCACAGGGAAATATCTGCTTCTAAATCCAAAACGCAGCTATCTAACAGAACGGTTGTCAATGTGTGCACTCAACTTCCAGAGTTAAACCCGTGTGTGGATTCAGCAGTCTGCAGAGACTTTCTCTGCAGAGTCCCAAAACAGGCGTTTTCAGCCCATTACCGGCATATGGAAGAAACAGCAGTAAGCACAGGGAAATATCTGCTTCTAAATCCAAAACGCAGCTATCTAACAGAACGGTTGTCAATGTGTGCACTCAACTTCCAGAGTTAAACCCGTGTGTGGATTCAGAAGTCTGCAGAGACTTTCTCTGCAGAGTCCCAAAACAGGCGTTTTCAGCCCATTACCGGCATATGGAAGAAACAGCAGTAAGCACAGGGAAATATCTGCTTCTAAATCCAAAACGCAGCTATCTAACAGAACGGTTGTCAATGTGTGCACTCAACTTCCAGAGTTAAACCCGTGTGTGGATTCAGCAGTCTGCAAACACTTTCTCTGCAGAGTCCCAAAGCAGGCGTTTTCAGCCCATTACCTGCATATGGAAGAAACAGCAGTAAGCCCAGGGAAATATCTGCTTCTAAATCCAAAACGCAGCTGTCTAACAGAACGGTTGTCAATGTGTGCACTCAACTTCCAGAGTTAAACCCGTGTGTGGATTCAGCAGTCTGCAAACACTTTCTCTGTAGATTCCCAAAACAGGCGTTTTCAGCCCATTACCGGCATATGGAAGAAACAGCAGTAAGCACAGGGAAATATCTGCTTCTAAATCCAAAACGCAGCTATCTAACAGAACGGTTGTCAATGTGTGCACTCAACTTCCAGAGTTAAACCCGTGTGTGGATTCAGCAGTCTGCAGAGACTTTCTCTGCAGAGTCCCAAAACAGGCGTTTTCAGCCCATTACCGGCATATGGAAGAAACAGCAGTAAGCACAGGGAAATATCTGCTTCTAAATCCAAAACGCAGCTATCTAACAGAACGGTTGTCAATGTGTGCACTCAACTTCCAGAGTTAAACCCGTGTGTGGATTCAGCAGCCTGCGGACACTTTCTCTGCAGAGTCCCAAAACAGGCGTTTTCAGCCCATTACCGGCATATGGAAGAAACAGCAGTAAGCACAGGGAAATATCTGCTTCTAAATCCAAAACGCAGCTATCTAACAGAACGGTTGTCAATGTGTGCACTCAACTTCCAGAGTTAAACCCGTGTGTGGATTCAGCAGTCTGCAGAGACTTTCTCTGCAGAGTCCCCAAACAGGCGTTTTCAGCCCATTACCGGCATATGGAAGAAACAGCAGTAAGCACAGGGAAATATCTGCTTCTAAATCCAAAACGCAGCTATCTAACAGAACGGTTGTCAATGTGTGCACTCAACTTCCAGAGTTCAACCCGTGTGTGGATTCAACAGTCTTCAAACACTTTCTCTGCAGAGTCCCAAAACAGGCGTTTTCAGCCCATTACCGGCATATGGAAGAAACAGCAGTAAGCACAGGGAAATATCTGCTTCTAAATCCAAAACGCAGCTATCTAACAGAACGGTTGTCAATGTGTGCACTCAACTTCCAGAGTTAAACCCGTGTGTGGATTCAGCAGTCTGCAGAGACTTTCTCTGCAGAGTCCCAAAACAGGCGTTTTCAGCCCATTACCGGCATATGGAAGAAACAGCAGTAAGCACAGGGAAATATCTGCTTCTTAATCCAAAACGCAGCTATCTAACAGAACGGTTGTCAATGTGTGCACTCAACTTCCAGAGTTAAACCCGTGTGTGGATTCAGCAGTCTGCAGAGACTTTCTCTGCAGAGTCCCCAAACAGGCGTTTTCAGCCCATTACCGGCATATGGAAGAAACAGCAGTAAGCACAGGGAAATATCTGCTTCTAAATCCAAAACGCAGCTATCTAACAGAACGGTTGTCAATGTGTGCACTCAACTTCCAGAGTTAAACCCGTGTGTGGATTCAGCAGTCTGCAGAGACTTTCTCTGCAGAGTCCCAAAACAGGCGTTTTCAGCCCATTACCGGCATATGGAAGAAACAGCAGTAAGCACAGGGAAATATCTGCTTCTAAATCCAAAACGCAGCTATCTAACAGAACGGTTGTCAATGTGTGCACTCAGCTTCCAGAGTTAAATCCGTGTGTGGATTCGGCAGTCTGCAGAGACTTTCTCTGCAGAGTCCCAAAGCAGGCGTTTTCAGCCCATTACCGGCATATGGAAGAAACAGCAGTAAGCACAGGGAAATATCTGCTTCTAAATCCAAAACGCAGCTATCTAACAGAACGGTTGTCAATGTGTGCACTCAGCTTCCAGAGTTAAACCCGTGTGTGGATTCGGCAGTCTGCAGAGACTTTCTCTGCAGAGTCCCAAAACAGGCGTTTTCAGCCCATTACCGGCATATGGAAGAAACAGCAGTAAGCACAGGGAAATATCTGCTTCTAAATCCAAAACGCAGCTATCTAACAGAACGGTTGTCAATGTGTGCACTCAACTTCCAGAGTTAAACCCGTGTGTGGATTCAGCAGTCTGCAGAGACTTTCTCTGCAGAGTCCCAAAACAGGCGTTTTCAGCCCATTACCGGCATATGGAAGAAACAGCAGTAAGCACAGGGAAATATCTGCTTCTAAATCCAAAACGCAGCTATCTAACAGAACGGTTGTCAATGTGTGCACTCAGCTTCCAGAGTTAAATCCGTGTGTGGATTCGGCAGTCTGCAGAGACTTTCTCTGCAGAGTCCCAAAACAGGGGTTTTCAGCCCATTACCGGCATATGGAAGAAACAGCAGTAAGCACAGGGAAATATCTGCTTCTAAATCCAAAACGCAGCTATCTAACAGAACGGTTGTCAATGTGTGCACTCAACTTCCAGAGTTAAACCCGTGTGTGGATTCGGCAGTCTGCAGAGACTTTCTCTGCAGAGTCCCAAAACAGGCGTTTTCAGCCCATTACCGGCATATGGAAGAAACAGCAGTAAGCACAGGGAAATATCTGCTTCTAAATCCAAAACGCAGCTATCTAACAGAACGGTTGTCAATGTGTGCACTCAACTTCCAGAGTTAAACCCGTGTGTGGATTCAGCAGTCTGCAGAGACTTTCTCTGCAGAGTCCCAAAACAGGCGTTTTCAGCCCATTACCGGCATATGGAAGAAACAGCAGTAAGCACAGGGAAATATCTGCTTCTAAATCCAAAACGCAGCTATCTAACAGAACGGTTGTCAATGTGTGCACTCAACTTCCAGAGTTAAACCCGTGTGTGGATTCAGCAGTCTGCAGAGACTTTCTCTGCAGAGTCCCAAAACAGGCGTTTTCAGCCCATTACCGGCATATGGAAGAAACAGCAGTAAGCACAGGGAAATATCTGCTTCTAAATCCAAAACGCAGCTATCTAACAGAACGGTTGTCAATGTGTGCACTCAACTTCCAGAGGTAAACCCGTGTGTGGATTCAGCAGTCTGCAAACACTTTCTGTGCAGAGTCCCAAAACAGGCGTTTTCAGCCCATTACCGGCATATGGAAGAAACAGCAGTAAGCACAGGGAAATATCTGCTTCTAAATCCAAAACGCAGCTATCTAACAGAGCGGTTGTCAATGTGTGCACTCAACTTCCAGAGTTAAACCCGTGTGTGGATTCAGCAGTCTGCAGAGACTTTCTCTGCAGAGTCCCAAAACAGGCGTTTTCAGCCCATTACCGGCATATGGAAGAAACAGCAGTAAGCACAGGGAAATATCTGCTTCTAAATCCAAAACGCAGCTATCTAACAGAACGGTTGTCAATGTGTGCACTCAACTTCCAGAGTTAAACCCGTGTGTGGATTCAGCAGTCTGCAGAGACTTTCTCTGCAGAGTCCCCAAACAGGCGTTTTCAGCCCATTACCGGCATATGGAAGAAACAGCTGTAAGCACAGGGAAATATCTGCTTCTAAATCCAAAACGCAGCTATCTAACAGAACGGTTGTCAATGTGTGCACTCAACTTCCAGAGTTAAACCCGTGTGTGGATTCAGCAGTCTGCAGAGACTTTCTCTGCAGAGTCCCAAAACAGGCGTTTTCAGCCCATTACCGGCATATGGAAGAAACAGCAGTAAGCACAGGGAAATATCTGCTTCTAAATCCAAAACGCAGCTATCTAACAGAACGGTTGTCAATGTGTGCACTCAGCTTCCAGAGTTAAATCCGTGTGTGGATTCGGCAGTCTGCAGAGACTTTCTCTGCAGAGTCCCAAAACAGGCGTTTTCAGCCCATTACCGGCATATGGAAGAAACAGCAGTAAGCACAGGGAAATATCTGCTTCTAAATCCAAAACGCAGCTATCTAACAGAACGGTTGTCAATGTGTGCACTCAGCTTCCAGAGTTAAACCCGTGTGTGGATTCGGCAGTCTGCAGAGACTTTCTCTGCAGAGTCCCAAAACAGGCGTTTTCAGCCCATTACCGGCATATGGAAGAAACAGCAGTAAGCACAGGGAAATATCTGCTTCTAAATCCAAAACGCAGCTATCTAACAGAACGGTTGTCAATGTGTGCACTCAACTTCCAGAGGTAAACCCGTGTGTGGATTCAGCAGTCTGCAGAGACTTTCTCTGCAGAGTCCCAAAACAGGCGTTTTCAGCCCATTACCGGCATATGGAAGAAACAGCAGTAAGCACAGGGAAATATCTGCTTCTAAATCCAAAACGCAGCTATCTAACAGAACGGTTGTCAATGTGTGCACTCAACTTCCAGAGTTAAACCCGTGTGTGGATTCAGCAGTCTGCAAACACTTTCTCGGCAGAGTCCCAAAACAGGCGTTTTCAGCCCATTACCGGCATATGGAAGAAACAGCAGTAAGCACAGGGAAATATCTGCTTCTAAATCCAAAACGCAGCTATCTAACAGAACGGTTGTCAATGTGTGCACTCAACTTCCAGAGTTAAACCCGTGTGTGGATTCAGCAGTCTGCAAACACTTTCTCGGCAGAGTCCCAAAACAGGCGTTTTCAGCCCATTACCGGCATATGGAAGAAACAGCAGTAAGCACAGGGAAATATCTGCTTCTAAATCCAAAACGCAGCTATCTAACAGAGCGGTTGTCAATGTGTGCACTCAACTTCCAGAGTTAAACCCGTGTGTGGATTCAGCAGTCTGCAGAGACTTTATCTGCAGAGTCCCAAAACAGGCGTTTTCAGCCCATTACCGGCATATGGAAGAAACAGCAGTAAGCACAGGGAAATATCTGCTTCTAAATCCAAAACGCAGCTATCTAACAGAACGGTTGTCAATGTGTGCACTCAACTTCCAGAGTTAAACCCGTGTGTGGATTCAGCAGTCTGCAGAGACTTTCTCTGCAGAGTCCCAAAACAGGCGTTTTCAGCCCATTACCGGCATATGGAAGAAACAGCAGTAAGCACAGGGAAATATCTGCTTCTAAATCCAAAACGCAGCTATCTAACAGAACGGTTGTCAATGTGTGCACTCAACTTCCAGAGTTAAACCCGTGTGTGGATTCAGCAGTCTGCAGAGACTTTCTCTGCAGAGTCCCAAAACAGGCATTTTCAGCCCATTACCGGCATATGGAAGAAACAGCAGTAAGCACAGGGAAATATCTGCTTCTAAATCCAAAACGCAGCTATCTAACAGAACGGTTGTCAATGTGTGCACTCAACTTCCAGAGTTAAACCCGTGTGTGGATTCAGCAGTCTGCAGAGACTTTCTCTGCAGAGTCCCCAAACAGGCGTTTTCAGCCCATTACCGGCATATGGAAGAAACAGCAGTAAGCACAGGGAAATATCTGCTTCTAAATCCAAAACGCAGCTATCTAACAGAACGGTTGTCAATGTGTGCACTCAACTTCCAGAGTTAAACCCGTGTGTGGATTCAGCAGTCTGCAGAGACTTTCTCTGCAGAGTCCCAAAACAGGCGTTTTCAGCCCATTACCGGCATATGGAAGAAACAGCAGTAAGCACAGGGAAATATCTGCTTCTAAATCCAAAACGCAGCTATCTAACAGAACGGTTGTCAATGTGTGCACTCAACTTCCAGAGTTAAACCCGTGTGTGGATTCAGCAGTCTGCAAACACTTTCTCTGCAGAGTCCCAAAGCAGGCGTTTTCAGCCCATTACCTGCATATGGAAGAAACAGCAGTAAGCCCAGGGAAATATCTGCTTCTAAATCCAAAACGCAGCTGTCTAACAGAACGGTTGTCAATGTGTGCACTCAACTTCCAGAGTTAAACCCGTGTGTGGATTCAGCAGTCTGCAAACACTTTCTCTGTAGATTCCCAAAACAGGCGTTTTCAGCCCATTACCGGCATATGGAAGAAACAGCAGTAAGCACAGGGAAATATCTGCTTCTAAATCCAAAACGCAGCTATCTAACAGAACGGTTGTCAATGTGTGCACTCAACTTCCAGAGTTAAACCCGTGTGTGGATTCAGCAGTCTGCAAACACTTTCTCTGCAGAGTCCCAAAACAGGCGTTTTCAGCCCATTACCGGCATATGGAAGAAACAGCAGTAAGCACAGGGAAATATCTGCTTCTAAATCCAAAACGCAGCTATCTAACAGAACGGTTGTCAATGTGTGCACTCAACTTCCAGAGTTAACCCGTGTGTGGATTCAGCAGTCTGCAAACACTTTCTCTGCAGAGTCCCAAAACAGGCGTTTTCAGCCCTTTACCGGCATATGGAAGAAACAGCAGTAAGCACAGGGAAATATCTGCTTCTAAATCCAAAACGCAGCTATCTAACAGAACGGTTGTCAATGTGTGCACTCAACTTCCAGAGGTAAACCCGTGTGTGCATTCAGCAGTCTGCAAACATCTTCTCTGCAGAGTCCCAAAGCAGGCGTTTTCAGCCCATTAGCGACATATGGAAGAAACAGCAGTTAGCCCAGGGAAATATCTGTTTCTAAATCCAAAACGCAGCTATCTAACAGAACGGTTGTCAATGTGTGCACTCAACTTCCAGAGTTAAACCCGTGTGTGGATTCAGCAGTCTGCAGAGACTTTCTCTGCAGAGTCCCAAAACAGGCGTTTTCAGCCCATTACCGGCATATGGAAGAAACAGCAGTAAGCACAGGGAAATATCTGCTTCTAAATCCAAAACGCAGCTATCTAACAGAACGGTTGTCAATGTGTGCACTCAACTTCCAGAGTTAAACCCGTGTGTGGATTCAGCAGTCTGCAAACACTTTCTCTGCAGAGTCCCAAAACAGGCGTTTTCAGCCCATTACCGGCATATGGAAGAAACAGCAGTAAGCACAGGGAAATATCTGCTTCTAAATCCAAAACGCAGCTATCTAACAGAACGGTTGTCAATGTGTGCACTCAACTTCCAGAGTTAAACCCGTGTGTGGATTCAGCAGTCTGCAAACACTTTCTCTGCAGAGTCGCAAAACAGGCGTTTTCAGCCCATTACCGGCATATGGAAGAAACAGCAGTAAGCACAGGGAAATATCTGCTTCTAAATCCAAAACGCAGCTATCTAACAGAACGGTTGTCAATGTGTGCACTCAACTTCCAGAGTTAAACCCGTGTGTGGATTCAGCAGTCTGCAAACACTTTCTCTGCAGAGTCCCAAAACAGGCGTTTTCAGCCCATTACCGGCATATGGAAGAAACAGCAGTAAGCACAGGGAAATATCTGCTTCTAAATCCAAAACGCAGCTATCTAACAGAACGGTTGTCAATGTGTGCACTCAACTTCCAGAGTTCAACCCGTGTGTGGATTCAACAGTCTTCAAACACTTTCTCTGCAGAGTCCCAAAACAGGCGTTTTCAGCCCATTACCGGCATATGGAAGAAACAGCAGTAAGCACAGGGAAATATCTGCTTCTAAATCCAAAACGCAGCTATCTAACAGAACGGTTGTCAATGTGTGCACTCAACTTCCAGAGTTAAACCCGTGTGTGTATTCAGCAGTCTGCAGAGACTTTCTCTGCAGAGTCCCAAAACAGGCGTTTTCAGCCCATTACCGGCATATGGAAGAAACAGCAGTAAGCACAGGGAAATATCTGCTTCTTAATCCAAAACGCAGCTATCTAACAGAACGGTTGTCAATGTGTGCACTCAACTTCCAGAGTTAAACCCGTGTGTGGATTCAGCAGTCTGCAGAGACTTTCTCTGCAGAGTCCCCAAACAGGCGTTTTCAGCCCATTACCGGCATATGGAAGAAACAGCAGTAAGCACAGGGAAATATCTGCTTCTAAATCCAAAACGCAGCTATCTAACAGAACGGTTGTCAATGTGTGCACTCAACTTCCAGAGTTAAACCCGTGTGTGGATTCAGCAGTCTGCAGAGACTTTCTCTGCAGAGTCCCAAAACAGGCGTTTTCAGCCCATTACCGGCATATGGAAGAAACAGCAGTAAGCACAGGGAAATATCTGCTTCTAAATCCAAAACGCAGCTATCTAACAGAACGGTTGTCAATGTGTGCACTCAGCTTCCAGAGTTAAATCCGTGTGTGGATTCGGCAGTCTGCAGAGACTTTCTCTGCAGAGTCCCAAAACAGGCGTTTTCAGCCCATTACCGGCATATGGAAGAAACAGCAGTAAGCACAGGGAAATATCTGCTTCTAAATCCAAAACGCAGCTATCTAACAGAACGGTTGTCAATGTGTGCACTCAGCTTCCAGAGTTAAACCCGTGTGTGGATTCGGCAGTCTGCAGAGACTTTCTCTGCAGAGTCCCAAAACAGGCGTTTTCAGCCCATTACCGGCATATGGAAGAAACAGCAGTAAGCACAGGGAAATATCTGCTTCTAAATCCAAAACGCAGCTATCTAACAGAACGGTTGTCAATGTGTGCACTCAACTTCCAGAGGTAAACCCGTGTGTGGATTCAGCAGTCTGCAGAGACTTTCTCTGCAGAGTCCCAAAACAGGCGTTTTCAGCCCATTACCGGCATATGGAAGAAACAGCAGTAAGCACAGGGAAATATCTGCTTCTAAATCCAAAACGCAGCTATCTAACAGAACGGTTGTCAATGTGTGCACTCAACTTCCAGAGTTAAACCCGTGTGTGGATTCAGCAGTCTGCAGAGACTTTCTCTGCAGAGTCCCAAAACAGGCGTTTTCAGCCCATTACCGGCATATGGAAGAAACAGCAGTAAGCACAGGGAAATATCTGCTTCTAAATACAAAACGCAGCTATCTAACAGAACGGTTGTCAATGTGTGCACTCAGCTTCCAGAGTTAAATCCGTGTGTGGATTCGGCAGTCTGCAGAGACTTTCTCTGCAGAGTCCCAAAACAGGCGTTTTCAGCCCATTACCGGCATATGGAAGAAACAGCAGTAAGCACAGGGAAATATCTGCTTCTAAATCCAAAACGCAGCTATCTAACAGAACGGTTGTCAATGTGTGCACTCAACTTCCAGAGTTAAACCCGTGTGTGGATTCGGCAGTCTGCAGAGACTTTCTCTGCAGAGTCCCAAAACAGGCGTTTTCAGCCCATTACCGGCATATGGAAGAAACAGCAGTAAGCACAGGGAAATATCTGCTTCTAAATCCAAAACGCAGCTATCTAACAGAACGGTTGTCAATGTGTGCACTCAACTTCCAGAGTTAAACCCGTGTGTGGATTCAGCAGTCTGCAGAGACTTTCTCTGCAGAGTCCCAAAACAGGCGTTTTCAGCCCATTACCGGCATATGGAAGAAACAGCAGTAAGCACAGGGAAATATCTGCTTCTAAATCCAAAACGCAGCTATCTAACAGAACGGTTGTCAATGTGTGCACTCAACTTCCAGAGTTAAACCCGTGTGTGGATTCAGCAGTCTGCAGAGACTTTCTCTGCAGAGTCCCAAAACAGGCGTTTTCAGCCCATTACCGGCATATGGAAGAAACAGCAGTAAGCACAGGGAAATATCTGCTTCTAAATCCAAAACGCAGCTATCTAACAGAACGGTTGTCAATGTGTGCACTCAACTTCCAGAGGTAAACCCGTGTGTGGATTCAGCAGTCTGCAAACACTTTCTGTGCTGAGTCCCAAAACAGGCGTTTTCAGCCCATTACCGGCATATGGAAGAAACAGCAGTAAGCACAGGGAAATATCTGCTTCTAAATCCAAAACGCAGCTATCTAACAGAGCGGTTGTCAATGTGTGCACTCAACTTCCAGAGTTAAACCCGTGTGTGGATTCAGCAGTCTGCAGAGACTTTCTCTGCAGAGTCCCAAAACAGGCGTTTTCAGCCCATTACCGGCATATGGAAGAAACAGCAGTAAGCACAGGGAAATATCTGCTTCTAAATCCAAAACGCAGCTATCTAACAGAACGGTTGTCAATGTGTGCACTCAACTTCCAGAGTTAAACCCGTGTGTGGATTCAGCAGTCTGCAGAGACTTTCTCTGCAGAGTCCCCAAACAGGCGTTTTCAGCCCATTACCGGCATATGGAAGAAACAGCTGTAAGCACAGGGAAATATCTGCTTCTAAATCCAAAACGCAGCTATCTAACAGAACGGTTGTCAATGTGTGCACTCAACTTCCAGAGTTAAACCCGTGTGTGGATTCAGCAGTCTGCAGAGACTTTCTCTGCAGAGTCCCAAAACAGGCGTTTTCAGCCCATTACCGGCATATGGAAGAAACAGCAGTAAGCACAGGGAAATATCTGCTTCTAAATCCAAAACGCAGCTATCTAACAGAACGGTTGTCAATGTGTGCACTCAGCTTCCAGAGTTAAATCCGTGTGTGGATTCGGCAGTCTGCAGAGACTTTCTCTGCAGAGTCCCAAAACAGGCGTTTTCAGCCCATTACCGGCATATGGAAGAAACAGCAGTAAGCACAGGGAAATATCTGCTTCTAAATCCAAAACGCAGCTATCTAACAGAACGGTTGTCAATGTGTGCACTCAGCTTCCAGAGTTAAACCCGTGTGTGGATTCGGCAGTCTGCAGAGACTTTCTCTGCAGAGTCCCAAAACAGGCGTTTTCAGCCCATTACCGGCATATGGAAGAAACAGCAGTAAGCACAGGGAAATATCTGCTTCTAAATCCAAAACGCAGCTATCTAACAGAACGGTTGTCAATGTGTGCACTCAACTTCCAGAGGTAAACCCGTGTGTGGATTCAGCAGTCTGCAGAGACTTTCTCTGCAGAGTCCCAAAACAGGCGTTTTCAGCCCATTACCGGCATATGGAAGAAACAGCAGTAAGCACAGGGAAATATCTGCTTCTAAATCCAAAACGCAGCTATCTAACAGAACGGTTGTCAATGTGTGCACTCAACTTCCAGAGTTAAACCCGTGTGTGGATTCAGCAGTCTGCAGAGACTTTCTCTGCAGAGTCCCAAAACAGGCGTTTTCAGCCCATTACCGGCATATGGAAGAAACAGCAGTAAGCACAGGGAAATATCTGCTTCTAAATCCAAAACGCAGCTATCTAACAGAACGGTTGTCAATGTGTGCACTCAACTTCCAGAGTTAAACCCGTGTGTGGATTCAGCAGTCTGCAAACACTTTCTCGGCAGAGTCCCAAAACAGGCGCTTTCAGCCCATTACCGGCATATGGAAGAAACAGCAGTAAGCACAGGGAAATATCTGCTTCTAAATCCAAAACGCAGCTATCTAACAGAGCGGTTGTCAATGTGTGCACTCAACTTCCAGAGTTAAACCCGTGTGTGGATTCAGCAGTCTGCAGAGACTTTATCTGCAGAGTCCCAAAACAGGCGTTTTCAGCCCATTACCGGCATATGGAAGAAACAGCAGTAAGCACAGGGAAATATCTGCTTCTAAATCCAAAACGCAGCTATCTAACAGAACGGTTGTCAATGTGTGCACTCAACTTCCAGAGTTAAACCCGTGTGTGGATTCAGCAGTCTGCAGAGACTTTCTCTGCAGAGTCCCAAAACAAGCGTTTTCAGCCCATTACCGGCATATGGAAGAAACAGCAGTAAGCACAGGGAAATATCTGCTTCTAAATCCAAAACGCAGCTATCTAACAGAACGGTTGTCAATGTGTGCACTCAACTTCCAGAGTTAAACCCGTGTGTGGATTCAGCAGTCTGCAGAGACTTTCTCTGCAGAGTCCCAAAACAGGCGTTTTCAGCCCATTACCGGCATATGGAAGAAACAGCAGTAAGCACAGGGAAATATCTGCTTCTAAATCCAAAACGCAGCTATCTAACAGAACGGTTGTCAATGTGTGCACTCAACTTCCAGAGTTAAACCCGTGTGTGGATTCAGCAGTCTGCAGAGACTTTCTCTGCAGAGTCCCCAAACAGGCGTTTTCAGCCCATTACCGGCATATGGAAGAAACAGCAGTAAGCACAGGGAAATATCTGCTTCTAAATCCAAAACGCAGCTATCTAACAGAACGGTTGTCAATGTGTGCACTCAACTTCCAGAGTTAAACCCGTGTGTGGATTCAGCAGTCTGCAGAGACTTTCTCTGCAGAGTCCCCAAAACAGGCGTTTTCAGCCCATTACCGGCATATGGAAGAAGCAGTAAGCACAGGGAAATATCTGCTTCTAAATCCAAAACGCAGCTATCTAACAGAACGGTTGTCAATGTGTGCACTCAACTTCCAGAGTTAAACCCGTGTGTGGATTCAGCAGTCTGCAGAGACTTTCTCTGCAGAGTCCCAAAACAGGCGTTTTCAGCCCATTACCGGCATATGGAAGAAACAGCAGTAAGCACAGGGAAAATATCTGCTTCTAAATCCAAAACGCAGCTATCTAACAGAACGGTTGTCAATGTGTGCACTCAACTTCCAGAGGTAAACCCGTGTGTGGATTCAGCAGTCTGCAGAGACTTTCTCTGCAGAGTCCCAAAAACAGGCGTTTTCAGCCCATTACCGGGCATATGGAAGAAACAGCAGTAAGCACAGGGAAATATCTGCTTCTAAATCCAAAACGCAGCTATCTAACAGAACGGTTGTCAATGTGTGCACTCAACTTCCAGAGGTAAACCCGTGTGTGGATTCAGCAGTCTGCAGAGACTTTCTCTGCAGAGTCCCAAAACAGGCGTTTTCAGCCCATTACCGGCATATGGAAGAAACAGCAGTAAGCACAGGGAAATATCTGCTTCTAAATCCAAAAACGCAGCTATCTAACAGAACGGTTGTCAATGTGTGCACTCAACTTCCAGAGGTAAACCCGTGTTGTGGATTCAGCAGTCTGCAGAGACTTTCTCTGCAGAGTCCCAAAACAGGCGTTTTCAGCCCATTACCGGCATATGGAAGAAACAGCAGTAAGCACAGGGAAATATCTGCTTCTAAATCCAAAACGCAGCTATCTAACAGAACGGTTTGTCAATGTGTGCACTCAACTTCCAGAGTTAAACCCGTGTGTGGATTCAGCAGTCTGCAGAGACTTTCTCTGCAGAGTCCCCAAAACAGGCGTTTTCAGTCCATTACCGGCATAGGGAAGAAACAGCAGTAAGCACAGGGAAATATCTGCTTCTAAATCCAAAACGCAGCTATCTAACAGAACGGTTGTCAATGTGTGCACTCAACTTCCAGAGTTAAACCCGTGTGTGGATTCAGCCAGTCTGCAGAGACTTTCTCTGCAGAGTCCCAAAACAGGCGTTTTCAGCCCATTACCGGCATATGGAAGAAACAGCAGTAAGCACAGGGAAATATCTGCTTCTAAATCCAAAACGCAGCTATCTAACAGAACGGTTGTCAATGTGTGCACTCAACTTCCAGAGGTAAACCCGTGTGTGGATTCAGCAGTCTGCAGAGACTTTCTCTGCAGAGTCCCAAAACAGGCGTTTTCAGCCCATTACCGGCATAGGGAAGAAACAGCAGTAAGCACAGGGAAATATCTGCTTCTAAATCCCAAAACGCAGCTATCTAACAGAACGGTTGTCAATGTGTGCACTCAACTTCCAGAGTTAAACCCGTGTGTGGATTCAGCAGTCTGCAGAGACTTTCTCTGCAGAGTCCCAAAACAGGCGTTTTCAGCCCATTACCGGCATATGGAGAAGAAACAGCAGTAAGCACAGGGAAATATCTGCTTCTAAATCCAAAACGCAGCTATCTAACAGAACGGTTGTCAATGTGTGCACTCAACTTCCAGAGGTAAACCCGTTTGTGGATTCAGCAGTCTGCAGAGACTTTCTCTGCAGAGTCCCAAAACAGGCGTTTTCAGCCCATTACCGGCATATGGAAGAAACAGCAGTAAGCCCAGGGAAATATCTGCTTCTAAATCCAAAACGCAGCTATCTAACAGAACGGTTGTCAATGTGTGCACTCAACTTCCAGAGTTAAACCCGTGTGTGGATTCAGCAGTCTGCAGAGACTTTCTCTGCAGAGTCCCAAAACAGGCGTTTTCAGCCCATTACCGGCATATGGAAGAAACAGCAGTAAGCACAGGGGAAATATCTGCTTCTAAATCCAAAACGCAGCTATCTAACAGAACGGTTGTCAATGTGTGCACTCAACTTCCAGAGTTAAACCCGTGTGTGGATTCAGCAGTCTGCAGAGACTTTCTCTGCAGAGTCCCAAAACAGGCGTTTTCAGCCCATTACCGGCATATGGAAGAAACAGCAGTAAGCACAGGGAAATATCTGCTTCTAAATCCAAAACGCAGCTATCTAACAGAACGGTTGTCAATGTGTGCACTCAGCTTCCAGAGTTAAATCCGTGTGTGGATTCGGCAGTCTGCAGAGACTTTCTCTGCAGAGTCCCCAAAACAGGCGTTTTCAGCCCATTACCGGCATATGGAAGAAACAGCAGTAAGCACAGGGAAATATCTGCTTCTAAATCCAAAACGCAGCTATCTAACAGAACGGTTGTCAATGTGTGCACTCAGCTTCCAGAGTTAAACCCGTGTGTGGATTCGGCAGTCTGCAGAGACTTTCTCTGCAGAGTCCCAAAACAGGCGTTTTCAGCCCATTACCGGCATATGGAAGAAACAGCAGTAAGCACAGGGAAATATCTGCTTCTAAATCCAAAACGCAGCTATCTAACAGAACGGTTGTCAATGTGTGCACTCAACTTCCAGAGGTAAACCCGTGTGTGGATTCAGCAGTCTGCAGAGACTTTCTCTGCAGAGTCCCAAAACAGGCGTTTTCAGCCCATTACCGGCATATGGAAGAAACAGCAGTAAGCACAGGGAAATATCTGCTTCTAAATCCAAAACGCAGCTATCTAACAGAACGGTTTGTCAATGTGTGCACTCAACTTCCAGAGTTAAACCCGTGTGTGGATTCAGCAGTCTGCAGAGACTTTCTCTGCAGAGTCCCAAAACAGGCGTTTTCAGCCCATTACCGGCATATGGAAGAAACAGCAGTAAGCACAGGGAAATATCTGCTTCTAAATCCAAAACGCAGCTATCTAACAGAACGGTTGTCAATGTGTGCACTCAACTTCCAGAGTTAAACCCGTGTGTGGATTCAGCAGTCTGCAAAACACTTTCTCGGCAGAGTCCCAAAAACAGGCGCTTTCAGCCCATTACCGGCATATGGAAGAAACAGCAGTAAGCACAGGGAAATATCTGCTTCTAAATCCAAAACGCAGCTATCTAACAGAGCGGTTGTCAATGTGTGCACTCAACTTCCAGAGTTAAACCCGTGTGTGGGATTCAGCAGTCTGCAGAGACTTTATCTGCAGAGTCCCAAAACAGGCGTTTTCAGCCCATTACCGGCATATGGAAGAAACAGCAGTAAGCACAGGGAAATATCTGCTTCTAAATCCAAAACGCAGCTATCTAACAGAACGGTTGTCAATGTGTGCACTCAACTTCCAGAGTTAAACCCGTGTGTGGATTCAGCAGTCTGCAGAGACTTTCTCTGCAGAGTCCCAAAAACAAGCGTTTTCAGCCCATTACCGGCATATGGAAGAAACAGCAGTAAGCACAGGGAAATATCTGCTTCTAAATCCAAAACGCAGCTATCTAACAGAACGGTTGTCAATGTGTGCACTCAACTTCCAGAGTTAAACCCGTGTGTGGATTCAGCAGTCTGCAGAGACTTTCTCTGCAGAGTCCCCAAAACAGGCGTTTTCAGCCCATTACCGGCATATGGAAGGAAACAGCAGTAAGCCACAGGGAAATATCTGCTTCTAAATCCAAAACGCAGCTATCTAACAGAACGGTTGTCAATGTGTGCACTCAACTTCCAGAGTTAAACCCGGTGTGTGATTCAGCAGTCTGCAGAGACTTTCTCTGCAGAGTCCCCAAACAGGCGTTTTCAGCCCATTACCGGCATATGGAAGAAACAGCAGTAAGCACAGGGAAATATCTGCTTCTAAATCCAAAACGCAGCTATCTAACAGAACGGTTGTCAATGTGTGCACTCAACTTCCAGAGTTAAACCCGTGTGTGGATTCAGCAGTCTGCAGAGACTTTCTCTGCAGAGTCCCAAAACAGGCGTTTTCAGCCATTACCGGCATATGGAAGAAGCAGTAAGCACAGGGAAATATCTGCTTCTAAATCCAAAACGCAGCTATCTAACAGAACGGTTGTCAATGTGTGCACTCAACTTCCAGAGTTAAAACCCGTGTGTGGATTCAGCAGTCTGCAGAGACTTTCTCTGCAGAGTCCCCAAAACAGGCGTTTTCAGCCCATTACCGGCATATGGAAGAAACAGCAGTAAGCACAGGGAAATATCTGCTTCTAAATCCAAAACGCAGCTATCTAACAGAACGGTTGTCAATGTGTGCACTCAACTTCCAGAGGTAAACCCGTGTGTGGATTCAGCAGTCTGCAGAGACTTTCTCTGCAGAGTCCCAAAACAGGCGTTTTCAGCCCATTACCGGGCATATGGAAGAAACAGCAGTAAGCACAGGGAAATATCTGCTTCTAAATCCAAAACGCAGCTATCTAACAGAACGGTTGTCAATGTGTGCACTCAACTTCCAGAGTTAAACCCGTGTGTGGATTCAGCAGTCTGCAGAGACTTTCTCTGCAGAGTCCCAAAACAGGCGTTTTCAGCCCATTACCGGCATATGGAAGAAACAGCAGTAAGCACAGGGAAATATCTGCTTCTAAATCCAAAACGCAGCTATCTAACAGAACGGTTTGTCAATGTGTGCACTCAACTTCCAGAGGTAAACCCGTGTGTGGATTCAGCAGTCTGCAGAGACTTTCTCTGCAGAGTCCCAAAAACAGGCGTTTTCAGCCCATTACCGGCATATGGAAGAAACAGCAGTAAGCACAGGGAAATATCTGCTTCTAAATCCAAAACGCAGCTATCTAACAGAACGGTTGTCAATGTGTGCACTCAACTTCCAGAGTTAAACCCGTGTGTGGATTCAGCAGTCTGCAGAGACTTTCTCTGCAGAGTCCCAAAACAGGCGTTTTCAGTCCATTACCGGCATAGGGAAGAAACAGCAGTAAGCACAGGGAAATATCTGCTTCTAAATCCAAAACGCAGCTATCTAACAGAACGGTTGTCAATGTGTGCACTCAACTTCCAGAGTTAAACCCGTGTGTGGATTCAGCAGTCTGCAGAGACTTTCTCTGCAGAGTCCCAAAACAGGCGTTTTCAGCCCATTACCGGCATATGGAAGAAACAGCAGTAAGCACAGGGAAATATCTGCTTCTAAATCCAAAACGCAGCTATCTAACAGAACGGTTGTCAATGTGTGCACTCAACTTCCAGAGGTAAACCCGTGTGTGGATTCAGCAGTCTGCAGAGACTTTCTCTGCAGAGTCCCAAAACAGGCGTTTTCAGCCCATTACCGGCATAGGGAAGAAACAGCAGTAAGCACAGGGAAATATCTGCTTCTAAAATCCAAAACGCAGCTATCTAACAGAACGGTTGTCAATGTGTGCACTCAACTTCCAGAGTTAAAACCCGTGTGTGGATTCAGCAGTCTGCAGAGACCTTTCTCTGCAGAGTCCCAAAACAGGCGTTTTCAGCCATTACCGGCATATGGAAGAAACAGCAGTAAGCACAGGGAAATATCTGCTTCTAAATCCAAAACGCAGCTATCTAACAGAACGGTTGTCAATGTGTGCACTCAACTTCCAGAGGTAAACCCGTTTTGTGGATTCAGCAGTCTGCAGAGACTTTCTCTGCAGAGTCCCAAAACAGGCGTTTTCAGCCCATTACCGGCATATGGGAAGAAACAGCAGTAAGCCCAGGGAAATATCTGCTTCTAAATCCAAAACGCAGCTATCTAACAGAACGGTTTGTCAATGTGTGCACTCAACTTCCAGAGTTAAACCCGTGGTGTGGATTCAGCAGTCTGCAGAGACTTTCTCTGCAGAGTCCCAAAAACAGGCGTTTTCAGCCCATTACCGGCATATGGAAGAAACAGCAGTAAGCACAGGGAAATATCTGCTTCTAAATCCAAAACGCAGCTATCTAACAGAACGGTTGTCAATGTGTGCACTCAACTTCCAGAGTTAAACCCGTGTGTGGATTCAGCAGTCTGCAGAGACTTTCTCTGCAGAGTCCCAAAACAGGCGTTTTCAGCCCATTACCGGCATATGGAAGAAACAGCAGTAAGCACAGGGAAATATCTGCTTCTAAATCCAAAACGCAGCTATCTAACAGAACGGTTGTCAATGTGTGCACTCAACTTCCAGAGTTAAACCCGTGTGTGGATTCAGCAGTCTGCAGAGACTTTCTCTGCAGAGTCCCAAAACAGGCGTTTTCAGCCCATTACCGGCATATGGAAGAAACAGCAGTAAGCACAGGGAAATATGTGCTTCTAAATCCAAAACGCAGCTATCTAACAGAACGGTTGTCAATGTGTGCACTCAACTTCCAGAGTTAAACCCGTGTGTGGAT
>NW_026989315.1:0-50643 GCF_030222135.1 Aotus nancymaae
GATAGCTGCGTTTGGATTTAGAAGCGGATATTTCCCTGTGCTTACTGTTGTTTCTTCCATATGCCGGTAATGGGCTGAAAACGCCTGTTCTGGGACTCTGCAGAGGTGTTTGCAGACTGCTGAATCCACACACGGGTTTAACTCTGGAAGTTGAGTGCACACATTGACAACCGTTATGTTAGATAGCTGCGTTTTGGATTTAGAAGCAGATATTTCCCTGTGCTTACTTGCCGTTTCTTCCGTATGCCGGAAATGGGCTGAAAACGCCTGTTTTGGGACTCTGCCCAGAAAGTGTTTGCAGACTGCTGAATCCACACACGGGTTTAACTCTGGAAGTTGAGTGCACACATTGACAACCATTCTGTTAGATAGCTGCGTTTTGGATTTAGAAGCAGATATTTCCCTGTGCTTACTGCTGTTTCTTCCGTATGCCGGTAAGGGGCTGAAAACGCTGGTTTTGGGACTCTGCAGAGAAAGAGTTTGCAGACTGCTGAATCTACACACGGGTTTAACTCTGGAAGTTGAGTGCACACATTGACAACCCTTCTGTTAGATAGCTGCGTTTTGGATTTAGAAGCAGATATTTCCCTGTGCTTACTGCCGTTTCTTCCATATGCCGCTAATGGGCTGAAAACGCCTGTTTTGGGATTCTGCACAGAAAGTGTTTGCAGACTACTGAATCCACACACCGGTTTAACTCTGGAAGTTGAGTGCACACATTGACAACCGTTTCTGTTAGATAGCTGCGTTTTGGATTTAGAAGCAGATATTTCCCTGTGCTTACTGCCGTTTCTTCCATATGCCGGTAATGGGCTGAAAACGCCTATTTTGGGACTCTGCACAGAAAGTGTTTGCAGACTGCTGAATCCACACACGGGTTTAACTCTGGAACTTGAGTGCAAACATTGACAACCGTTCTGTTAGATAGCTCCGTTTTGGATTTAGAAGCAGATATTTCCTTGTGCCTACTGCCGTTTCTTCCATATGCAGGTATTCGGTTGAACACGCCTGTTTTGAGACTCTGCAGAGAAAGTGTTTGCAGACTGATGAATCCACACAGGGGTTTAACTCTGGAAATTGAGTGCACACATTGACAACAGTTCTGTTAGATAGCTGCGTTTTGATTTAAAAGGAGATATTTTCCTGTGCTTACTGCTGTTTCTTCCATATGCCGGTAATGGGCTGAAAACGCCTGTTTTTGGGACGCTGCAGAGAAAGTGTTTGCAGACTGCTGAATCCACACACGGGTTTAACTCTGGAAGTTGAGTGCACACATTGACAACCGTTCTATTAGATAGTTGCGTTTTGGATTTAGAAACAGATATTGCCCTGTGCTTACTGCTGTTTCTTCCGTATGCCGGTAATGGGCTGAAAACGCCTGTTTTGGGACTCTACAGAGAAAGTGTTTGCAGACTACTGAATCCACACACGGGTTTTAACTCTGGACGTTGAGTGCACACATTGACAACCGTTCTGTTAGATAGCTGCGTTTGGATTTAGAAGCGGATATTTTCCCTGTGCTTACTGCTGTTTCTTCCATAAGCCGGTAATGGGCTGAAAACGCCTGTTCTGGGACAATGCAGAGGTGTTTGCAGACTGCTGAATCCACACACGGGTTTAACTCTGGAAGTTGAGTGCACACATTGACAACCGTTATGTTAGATAGCTGCGTTTTGGATTTAGAAGCAGATATTTCCCTGCGCTTACTGCTGTTTCTTCCATATGCCGGTAATGGGCTGAAAACGCCTGTTTTGGGACTCTGCAGAGAAAGTGTTTGCAGACTACTGAATCCACACACGGGTTTAACTCTGGAAGTTGAGTGCACACATTGACAACCGTTCTGTTAGATAGCTGCGTTTTGGATTTAGAAGCAAATATTTCCCTGTGCTTACTGCTGTTTCTTCCATATGCCGGTAATGGGCTGAAAACGCCTGTTTTGGGACTCTGCAGAGAAAGTGTTTGCAGACTGCTGAATCCACACACGGGTTTAACTCTGGAAGTTGAGTGCACACATTGACAACCGTTCTGTTAGATAGCTCCGTTTTGGATTTAGAAGCAGATATTTTCCCTGTGCTTACTGCTGTTTCTTCCATATGCCGGTAATGGGCTGAAAACGCCTGTTTTGGGACTCTGCAGAGAAAGTGTTTGCAGACTGCTGAATCCACACACGGGTTTAAATCTGGAAGTTGAGTGCACACATTGACAACCGTTCTGTTAGATAGCTACGTTTTGGATTTAGAAGCAGATATTTCCCTGTGCTTAGTGCTGTTTCTTCCGTATGCCGGTAATGGGCTGAAAACGCCTGTTTTGGGACTCTGCAGAGAAAGTGTTTGCAGACTGCTGAATCCACACACGGGTTTAACTCTGGACGTTGAGTGCACACATTGACAACCGTTCTGTTAGATAGCTGCGTTTGGATTTAGAGGCGGATATTTCCCTGTGCTTACTGCTGTTTCTTCCATATGCCGGTAATGGGCTGAAAACGCCTGTTCTGGGACTCTGCAGAGAAAGTGTTTTGCAGACTGCTGAATCCACACACGGGTTTAACTCTGGAAGTTGAATCTACACATTGACAGCCGTTCTGTTAGATAGCTGTGTTTTGGATATAGAAGCAGATATTTCCCTGTGCTTACTGCCGTTTCTTCCGTATGCCGGAAATGGGCTGAAAACGCCTGTTTTGGGACTCTGCACAGAAAGTGTTTGCAGACTGCTGAATCCACACACGGGTTTAACTCTGGAAGTTGAGTGCACACATTGACAACCGTTCTGTTAGATAGCTGCGTTTTGGATTTAGAAGCAGATATTTCCCTGTGCTTACTGCTGTTTCTTCCGTATGCCGGTAAGGGCCTGAAAACGCTGGTTTTGGGACTCTGCAGAGAAAGAGTTTGCAGACTGCTGAATCCACACACGGGTTTAACTCTGGAAGTTGAGTGCATACATTGACAACCCTTCTGTTAGATAGCTGCGTTTTGGATATAGAAGCAGATATTTCCCTGTGCTTACTGCCGTTTCTTCCATATGCCGCTAATGGGCTGAAAACGCCTGTTTTGGGATTCTGCACAGAAAGTGTTTGCAGACTACTGAATGCACACACCGGTTTAACTCTGGAAGCTGAGTGCACACATTGGAAACCGTTCTGTTAGACAGCTGCGTTTTGGATTTAGAAGCAGATATTTCCCTGTGCTTACTGCCGTTTCTTCCATATGCCGGAAATGGGCTGAAAACGCCTGTTTTGGGACTCTGCACAGAAATTGTTTGCAGACTGCTGAATCCACACACGGGTTTATCTCTGGAAGTTGAGTGCACACATTGACAACCGTTCTGTTAGATAGCTGCGTTTTGGATTTAGAAGCAGAAATTTCCCTGTGCATACTGCTGTTTCTTCCATATGCCGGAAAGGGGTTGAAAACGCCGGTTTTGGGACTCTGCAGAGAAAGTGTTTGCAGACTGCTGAATCCACACACGGGTTTATCTCTGGAAGTTGAGTGCACACATTGACAACCGTTCTGTTAGATAGCTGCGTTTTGGATTTAGAAGCAGATATTTCCCTGTGCTTACTGCCGTTTCTTCCATCTGCCGGTAATGGGCTGAAAACGCCTGTTTTGGGACTGTGCAGAGAAAGTGTTTGCAGACTGCAGAATCTACACATGGGTTTAACTCTGGAAGTTGAGTGCACACACTGGCAACCGTTCTGTTAGATAGCTGCGTTTTGGATTTAGAAGCAGATATTTCCCTGTGCTTACTGCTGTTTCTTCCATATGCCGGTAATGGGCTGAAAACGCCTGTTTTGGGACTCTGCACAGAAAGTGTTTGCAGACTACTGAATCCACACACCGGTTTAACTCTGGAAGTTGAGTGCACACATTGACAACCGTTCTGTTAGATAGCTGCGTTTTGGATTTAGAAGCAGATATTTTCCCTGTGCTTACTGCCGTTTCTTCCATCTGCCGGTAATGGGGTGAAAACGCCTGTTTTGGGACTCTGCAGAGAAAGTGTTTGCAGACTGCAGAATCTACACATGGGTTTAACTCTGGAAGTTGAATGCACCCACTGACAACCGTTCTGTTAGATAGCTGCGTTTTGGATTGAGAAGCAGATATTTCCCTGTGCATTCTGCCGTTTATTCCATATGCCGGTAACGGGCTGAAAACGCCTGTTTTGGGTCTCTGCAGAGAAATTGTTTGCAGACTGCTGAATCCACACACGGGTATAACTCTGGAAGTTGAGTGCACACATTCACAACCCTTCTGTTAGATAGCTGCGTTTTGGATTTAGAAGCAGGTATTTCCCTCTGCTAACTGCTGTTTCTTCCGTATGCCGGTAATGGGCTGAAAACGCCTGTTTTGGGACTCTGCACAGAAAGTGTTTGCAGACTACTGAATCCACACACCGGTTTAACTCTGGAAGTTGAGTGCACACATTGACAACCGTTCTGTTAGACAGCTGCGTTTTGGATTTAGAAGCAGATATTTCCCTGTGCTTACTGCCGTTTCTTCCTTCTGCAGGTAATAGGCTGAAAACGCCTATTTTGGGACTCTGCACAGAAAGTGTTTGCAGACTGCTGAATCCACACACGGGTTTAACTCTGGAAGTTGAGTGCACACATTGACAACCGTTCTGTTAGATAGCTGGGTTTTGGATTTAGAAGCAGATATTTCCCTGTGCTTACTGCCGTTTCTTCCATATGCCGGTAATGGGCTGAAAACGCCTGTTTTGGGACTCTGCAGAGAAAGTGTTTGCAGACTGCTGAATCCACACACGGGTTTATCTCTGGAAGTTGAGTGCACACATTGACAACCGTTCTGTTAGATAGCTGCGTTTTGGATTTAGAAGCAGATATTTCCCTGTGCTTACTGCCGTTTCTTCCTTCTGCTGGTAATGGGCTGAAAACGCCTGTTTGGGACTCTGCAGAGAAAGTGTTTGCAGACTGCAGAATCCACACACGGGTTTAACTCTGGAAGTTGAGTGCACACATTGACAACCGTTCTGTTAGATAGCTGCTTTTTGGATTTAGAAGCAGATATTTCCCTGTGCTTTCTGCCGTTTCTTCCAAATGCCGGTAACGGGCTGTTTTGGGACTCTGCAGAGAAATTGTTTGCAGAGTGCTGAATCCACACACGGGTATAACTCTGGAAGTTGATTGCACACATTCACAACCCTTCTGTTAGATAGCTGCGTTTTGGATTTAGAAGCAGATATTTCCGTGTGCTTACTGCCGTTTCTTCCATATGCCGGTAATGGGCCGAAAACGCCTGTTTTGGGACTCTGCACAGAAAGTGTTTGCAGACTACTGAATCCACACACCATTTTAACTCTGGAAGGTGAGTGCACACATTGACAACCGTTCTATTAGACAGCTGCGTTTTGGATTTAGAAGCAGATATTTCCCTGTGCTTACTGCCGTTTCTTCCATATGCCGGTAATGGGCTGAAAAACGCCTATTTTGGGACTCTGCACAGAAAGTGTTTGCAGACTGCTGAATCCACACACGGGTTTAACTCTGGAAGTTGAGTGCACACATTGACAACCGTTCTATTAGATAGTTGCGTTTTGGATTTAGAAACAGATATTGCCCTGTGCTTACTGCTGTTTCTTCCGTATGCCGGTAATGGGCTGAAAACGCCTGTTTTGGGACTCTACAGAGAAAGTGTTTGCAGACTACTGAATCCACACACGGGTTTAACTCTGGACGTTGAGTGCACACATTGACAACCGTTCTGTTAGATAGCTGCGTTTGGATTTAGAAGCGGATATTTCCCTGTGCTTACTGCTGTTTCTTCCATAAGCCGGTAATGGGCTGAAAACGCCTGTTCTGGGACAATGCAGAGGTGTTTGCAGACTGCTGAATCCACACACGGGTTTAAACTCTGGAAGTTGAGTGCACACATTGACAACCGTTATGTTAGATAGCTGCGTTTTGGATTTAGAAGCAGATATTTCCCTGCGCTTACTGCTGTTTCTTCCATATGCCGGTAATGGGCTGAAAACGCCTGTTTTGGGACTCTGCAGAGAAAGTGTTTGCAGACTACTGAATCCACACACGGGTTTAACTCTGGAAGTTGAGTGCACACATTGACAACCGTTCTGTTAGATAGCTGCGTTTTGGATTTAGAAGCAAATATTTCCCTGTGCTTACTGCTGTTTCTTCCATATGCCGGTAATGGGCTGAAAACGCCTGTTTTGGGACTCTGCAGAGAAAGTGTTTGCAGACTGCTGAATCCACACACGGGTTTAACTCTGGAAGTTGAGTGCACACATTGACAACCGTTCTGTTAGATAGCTCCGTTTTGGATTTAGAAGCAGATATTTCCCTGTGCTTACTGCTGTTTCTTCCATATGCCGGTAATGGGCTGAAAACGCCTGTTTTGGGACTCTGCAGAGAAAGTGTTTGCAGACTGCTGAATCCACACACGGGTTTAAATCTGAAGTTGAGTGCACACATTGACAACCGTTCTGTTAGATAGCTACGTTTTGGATTTAGAAGCAGATATTTCCCTGTGCTTAGTGCTGTTTCTTCCGTATGCCGGTAATGGGCTGAAAACGCCTGTTTTGGGACTCTGCAGAGAAAGTGTTTGCAGACTGCTGAATCCACACACGGGTTTAACTCTGGACGTTGAGTGCACACATTGACAACCGTTCTGTTAGATAGCTGCGTTTGGATTTAGAGGCGGATATTTCCCTGTGCTTACTGCTGTTTCTTCCATATGCCGGTAATGGGCTGAAAACGCCTGTTCTGGGACTCTGCAGAGAAAGTGTTTGCAGACTGCTGAATCCACACACGGGTTTAACTCTGGAAGTTGAATCTACACATTGACAGCCGTTCTGTTAGATAGCTGTGTTTTGGATATAGAAGCAGATATTTCCCTGTGCTTACTGCCGTTTCTTCCGTATGCCGGAAATGGGCTGAAAACGCCTGTTTTGGGACTCTGCACAGAAAGTGTTTGCAGGACTGCTGAATCCACAAACGGGTTTAACTCTGGAAGTTGAGTGCACACATTGACAACCGTTCTGTTAGATAGCTGCGTTTTGGATTTAGAAGCAGATATTTCCCTGTTGCTTACTGCTGTTTCTTCCGTATGCCGTAAGGGCCTGAAAACGCTGGTTTTGGGACTCTGCAGAGAAAGAGTTTGCAGACTGCTGAATCCACACACGGGTTTAACTCTGGAAGTTGAGTGCATACATTGACAACCCTTCTGTTAGATAGCTGCGTTTTGGATATAGAAGCAGATATTTCCCTGTGCTTACTGCCGTTTCTTCCATATGCCGCTAATGGGCTGAAAACGCCTGTTTTGGGATTCTGCACAGAAAGTGTTTGCAGACTACTGAATGCACACACCGGTTTAACTCTGGAAGCTGAGTGCACACATTGGAAACCGTTCTGTTAGACAGCTGCGTTTTGGATTTAGAAGCAGATATTTCCCTGTGCTTACTGCCGTTTCTTCCATATGCCGGAAATGGGCTGAAAACGCCTGTTTTGGGACTCTGCACAGAAATTGTTTGCAGACTGCTGAATCCACACACGGGTTTATCTCTGGAAGTTGAGTGCACACATTGACAACCGTTCTGTTAGATAGCTGCGTTTTGGATTTAGAAGCAGAAATTTCCCTGTGCATACTGCTGTTTCTTCCATATGCCGGAAAGGGGTTGAAAAACGCCGGTTTTGGGACTCTGCAGAGAAAGTGTTTGCAGACTGCTGAATCCACACACGGGTTTATCTCTGGAAGTTGAGTGCACACATTGACAACCGTTCTGTTAGATAGCTGCGTTTTGGATTTAGAAGCAGATATTTCCCTGTGCTTACTGCCGTTTCTTCCATCTGCCGGTAATGGGCTGAAAACGCCTGTTTTGGGGACTGTGCAGAGAAAGTGTTTGCAGACTGCAGAATCTACACATGGGTTTAACTCTGGAAGTTGAGTGCACACACTGGCAACCGTTCTGTTAGATAGCTGCGTTTTGGATTTAGAAGCAGATATTTCCCTGTGCTTTCTGCCGTTTCTTCCATGTGCCGGTAACGGGCTGAAAACGCCTGTTTTGGGGACTCTGCAAAGAAATTGTTTGCAGACTGCTGAATCCACACACGGGTATAAACTCTGGAAGTTGAGTGCACACATTCACAACCCTTCTGTTAGATAGCTGCGTTTTGGATTTAGAAGCAGATATTTCCCTGTGCTTACTGCTGTTTCTTCCATATGCCGGTAATGGGCTGAAAACGCCTGTTTTGGGACTCTGCACAGAAAGTGTTTGCAGACTACTGAATCCACACACCGGTTTAACTCTGGAAGTTGAGTGCACACATTGACAACCCGTTCTGTTAGATAGCTGCGTTTTGGATTTAGAAGCAGATATTTCCCTGTGCTTACTGCCGTTTCTTCCATCTGCCGGTAATGGGGTGAAAACGCCTGTTTTGGGACTCTGCAGAGAAAGTGTTTGCAGACTGCAGAATCTACACATGGGTTTAACTCTGGAAGTTGAATGCACCCACTGACAACCGTTCTGTTAGATAGCTGCGTTTTGGATTGAGAAGCAGATATTTCCCTGTGCATTCTGCCGTTTATTCCATATGCCGGTAACGGGCTGAAAACGCCTGTTTTGGGTCTCTGCAGAGAAATTGTTTGCAGACTGCTGAATCCACACACGGGTATAACTCTGGAAGTTGAGTGCACACATTCACAACCCTTCTGTTAGATAGCTGCGTTTTGGATTTAGAAGCAGGTATTTCCCTCTGCTAACTGCTGTTTCTTCCGTATGCCGGTAATGGGCTGAAACGCCTGTTTTGGGACTCTGCACAGAAAGTGTTTGCAGACTACTGAATCCACACACCGGTTTAACTCTGGAAGTTGAGTGCACACATTGACAACCGTTCTGTTAGACAGCTGCGTTTTGGATTTAGAAGCAGATATTTCCCTGTGCTTACTGCCGTTTCTTCCTTCTGCAGGTAATAGGCTGAAAACGCCTATTTTGGGACTCTGCACAGAAAGTGTTTGCAGACTGCTGAATCCACACACGGGTTTAACTCTGGAAGTTGAGTGCACACATTGACAACCGTTCTGTTAGATAGCTGGGTTTTGGATTTAGAAGCAGATATTTCCCTGTGCTTACTGCCGTTTCTTCCATATGCCGGTAATGGGCTGAAAACGCCTGTTTTGGGACTCTGCAGAGAAAGTGTTTGCAGACTGCTGAATCCACACACGGGTTTATCTCTGGAAGTTGAGTGCACACATTGACAACCGTTCTGTTAGATAGCTGCGTTTTGGATTTAGAAGCAGATATTTCCCTGTGCTTACTGCCGTTTCTTCCTTCTGCTGGTAATGGGCTGAAAACGCCTGTTTGGGACTCTGCAGAGAAAGTGTTTGCAGACTGCAGAATCCACACACGGGTTTAACTCTGGAAGTTGAGTGCACACATTGACAACCGTTCTGTTAGATAGCTGCTTTTTGGATTTAGAAGCAGATATTTCCCTGTGCTTTCTGCCGTTTCTTCCAAATGACGGTAACGGGCTGTTTTGGGACTCTGCAGAGAAATTGTTTGCAGAGTGCTGAATCCACACACGGGTATAACTCTGGAAGTTGATTGCACACATTCACAACCCTTCTGTTAGATAGCTGCGTTTTGGATTTAGAAGCAGATATTTCCGTGTGCTTACTGCCGTTTCTTCCATATGCCGGTAATGGGCCGAAACGCCTGTTTTGGGACTCTGCACAGAAAGTGTTTGCAGACTACTGAATCCACACACCATTTTAACTCTGGAAGGTGAGTGCACACATTGACAACCGTTCTATTAGACAGCTGCGTTTTGGATTTAGAAGCAGATATTTCCCTGTGCTTACTGCCGTTTCTTCCATATGCCGGTAATGGGCTGAAAACGCCTATTTTGGGACTCTGCACAGAAAGTGTTTGCAGACTGCTGAATCCACACACGGGTTTAACTCTGGAAGTTGAGTGCACACATTGACAACCGTTCTGTTAAATAGCTCCGTTTTGGATTTAGAAGCAGATATTTCCTTGGGCCTACTGCCGTTTCTTCCATATGCCGGTATTGGGTTGAAAACGCCTGTTTTGAGACTCTGCAGAGAAAGTGTTTGCAGACTGATGAATCCACACAGGGATTTAACTCTGGAAATTGAGTGCACACATTGACAACAGTTCTGTTAGATAGCTGCGTTTTGATTTAGAAGGAGATATTTTCCTGTGCTTACTGCTGTTTCTTCCATATGCCGGTAATGGGCTGAAAACGCCTGTTTTGGGACGCTGCAGAGAAAGTGTTTGCAGACTGCTGAATCCACACACGGGTTTAACTCTGGAAGTTGAGTGCACACATTGACAACCGTTCTATTAGATAGTTGCGTTTTGGATTTAGAAACAGATATTTCCCTGTGCTTACTGCTGTTTCTTCCGTATGCCGGTAATGGGCTGAAAACGCCTGTTTTGGGACTCTGCAGAGAAAGTGTTTGCAGACTGCTGAATCCACACACGGGTTTAACTCTGGACGTTGAGTGCACACATTGACAACCGTTCTGTTAGATAGCTGCGTTTGGATTTAGAAGCGGATATTTCCCTGTGCTTACTGCTGTTTCTTCCATAAGCCGGTAATGGGCTGAAAACGCCTGTTCTGGGACTCTGCAGAGGTGTTTGCAGACTGCTGAATCCACACACGGGTTTAACTCTGGAAGTTGAGTGCACACATTGACAACCGTTCTGTTAGATAGCTCCGTTTTGGATTTAGAAGCAGATATTTCCCTGTGCTTACTGCTGTTTCTTCATATGCCGGTAATGGGCTGAAAACGCCTGTTTTGGGACTCTGCAGAGAAAGTGTTTGCAGACTGCTGAATCCACACACGGGTTTAACTCTGGAAGTTGAGTGCACACATTGACAACCGTTCTGTTAGATAGCTACGTTTTGGATTTAGAAGCAGATATTTCCCTGTGCTTACTGCTGTTTCTTCCGTATGCCGGTAATGGGCTGAAAACGCCTGTTTTGGGACTCTGCAGAGAAAGTGTTTGCAGACTGCTGAATCCACACACGGGTTTAACTCTGGACGTTGAGTGCACACATTGACAACCGTTCTGTTAGATAGCTGCGTTTGGATTTAGAAGCGGATATTTCCCTGTGCTTACTGCTGTTTCTTCCATATGCCGGTAATGGGCTGAAAACGCCTGTTCTGGGACTCTGCAGAGGTGTTTGCCAACTGCTGAATCCACACACGGGTTTAACTCTGGAAGTTGAGGGCACACATTGACAACCGTCATGTTAGATAGCTGCGTTTTGGATTTAGAAGCAGGTATTTCCCTGTGCTTACTGCTGTTTCTTCCATATGACGGTAATGGGCTGAAAACCCCTGTTTTGGGACTCTGCAGAGAAAGTGTTTGCAGACTGCTGAATCCACACACGGGTTTAACTCTGGAAGTTGAATCTACACATTGACAGGGGTTCTGTTAGATAGCTGCGTTTTGGATTTAGAAGCAGATATTTCCCTGTGCTTACTGCCGTTTCTTCCGTATGCCGGAAATGGGCTGAAAACGCCTGTTTTGGGACTCTGCAGAGAAAGTGTTTGCAGACTGCTGAATCCACACACGGGTTTAACTCTGGAAGTTGAGTGCACACATTGACAACCGTTCTGTTAGATAGCTGCGTTTTGGATTTAGAAGCAGATATTTCCCTGTGCTTACTGCTGTTTCTTCCGTATGCCGGTAAGGGGCTGAAAACGCTGGTTTTGGGACTCTGCAGAGAAAGAGTTTGCAGACTGCTGAATCCACACACGGGTTTAACTCTGGAAGTTGAGTGCACACATTGACAACCCTTCTGTTAGATAGCTGTGTTTTGGATTTTGAAGCAGATATTTCCCTGTGCTTACTGCCGTTTCTTCCATATGCCGCTAATGGGCTGAAAAGGCCTGTTTTGGGATTCTGCACAGAAAGTGTTTGCAGACTACTGAATGCACACACCGGTTTAACTCTGGAAGTTGAGTGCACACATTGACAACCGTTCTGTTAGATAGCTGCGTTTTGGATTTAGAAGCAGATATTTCCCTGTGCTTACTGCCGTTTCTTCCATATGCCGGAAATGGGCTGAAAACGCCTGTTTTGGGACTCTGCACAGAAATTTTTTGCAGACTGCTGAATCTACACATGGGTTTATCTCTGGAAGTTGAATGCACACATTGACAACCGTTCTGTTAGATAGCTGCGTTTTGGATTTAGAAGCAGATATTTCCCTGTGCATTCTGCCGTTTCTTCCATATGCCGGAAAGGGGTTGAAAACGCCGGTTTTGGGACTCTGCAGAGAAAGTGTTTGCAGACTGCTGAATCCACACACGGGTTTAACTCTGGAAGTTGAGTGCACACATTGACAACCGTTCTGTTAGATAGCTGCGTTTTGGATTTAGAAGCAGATATTTCACTGTGCTTACTGCCGTTTCTTCCATATGCCGGTAATGGGCTGAAAACGCCTGTTTTGGGACTCTGCAGAGAAATAGTTTGCAGACTGCTGAATCCACACACGGGTTTAACTCTGGAAGTTGAGTGCACACATTGACAACCCTTCTGTTAGATAGCTGCGTTTTGGATTTAGAAGCAGATATTTCCCTGTGCTTACTGCTGTTTCTTCCATATGCCGGTAATGGGCTGAAAACGCCTGTTTTGGGACTCTGCAGAGAAAGTGTTTGCAGACTACTGAATCCACACACGGGTTTAACTCTGGAAGTTGAGTGCACACATTGACAACCGTTCTGTTAGATAGCTGCGTTTTGGATTTAGAAGCAGATATTTCCCTGTGCTTACTGCCGTTTCTTCCATCTGCCGGTAATAGGCTGAAAACGCCTGTTTTGGGACTCTGCAGAGAAAGTGTTTGCAGACTGCAGAATCTACACATGGGTTTAACTCTGGAAGTTGAGTGCACACACTGACAACCGTTCTGTTAGATAGCTGCGTTTTGGATTTAGAAGCAGATATTTCCCTGTGCTTTCTGCCATTTCTTCCATATGCCGGTAACGGGCTGAAAACGCCTGTTTTGGGACTCTGCAGAGAAATTGTTTGCAGACTGCTGAATCCACACACGGGTATAACTCTGGAAGTTGAGTGCACACATTCACAACCCTTCTGTTAGATAGCTGCGTTTTGCATTTAGAAGCAGATATTTCCCAGTGCTTACTGCAGTTTCTTCCATATGCCGGTAATGGGCTGAAAACGCCTGTTTTGGGACTCTGCAGAGAAAGTGTTTGCAGACTGCTGAATCAACACTCGGGTTTAACTCTGGAAGTTGAGTGCACACATTGACAACCGTTCTGTTAGATAGCTCCGTTTTGGATTTAGAAGCAGATATTTCCCTGTGCTTACTGCTGTTTCTTCCATATGCCGGTAATGGGCTGAAAACGCCTGTTTTGGGACTCTGCAGAGAAAGTGTTTGCAGACTGCTGAATCCACACACGGGTTTAACTCTGGAAGTTGAGTGAACACATTGACAACCGTTCTGTTAGATAGCTGCGTTTTGGATTTAGAAGCAGATATTTCCCTGTGCTTACTGCTGTTTCTTCCGTATGCCGGTAATGGGCTGAAAACGCCTGTTTTGGGACTCTGCAGAGAAAGTGTTTGCAGACTGCTGAATCCACACACGGGTTTAACTCTGGACGTTGAGTGCACACATTGACAACCGTTCTGTTAGATAGCTGCGTTTGGATTTAGAAGCGGATATTTCCCTGTGCTTACTGTTGTTTCTTCCATATGCCGGTAATGGGCTGAAAACGCCTGTTCTGGGACTCTGCAGAGGTGTTTGCAGACTGCTGAATCCACACACGGGTTTAACTCTGGAAGTTGAGTGCACACATTGACAACCGTTATGTTAGATAGCTGCGTTTTGGATTTAGAAGCAGATATTTCCCTGTGCTTACTGCCGTTTCTTCCGTATGCCGGAAATGGGCTGAAAACGCCTGTTTTGGGACTCTGCCCAGAAAGTGTTTGCAGACTGCTGAATCCACACACGGGTTTAACTCTGGAAGTTGAGTGCACACATTGACAACCATTCTGTTAGATAGCTGCGTTTTGGATTTAGAAGCAGATATTTCCCTGTGCTTACTGCTGTTTCTTCCGTATGCCGGTAAGGGGCTGAAAACGCTGGTTTTGGGACTCTGCAGAGAAAGAGTTTGCAGACTGCTGAATCTACACACGGGTTTAACTCTGGAAGTTGAGTGCACACATTGACAACCCTTCTGTTAGATAGCTGCGTTTTGGATTTAGAAGCAGATATTTCCCTGTGCTTACTGCCGTTTCTTCCATATGCCGCTAATGGGCTGAAAACGCCTGTTTTGGGATTCTGCACAGAAAGTGTTTGCAGACTACTGAATCCACACACCGGTTTAACTCTGGAAGTTGAGTGCACACATTGACAACCGTTCTGTTAGATAGCTGCGTTTTGGATTTAGAAGCAGATATTTCCCTGTGCTTACTGCCGTTTCTTCCATATGCCGGTAATGGGCTGAAAACGCCTATTTTGGGACTCTGCACAGAAAGTGTTTGCAGACTGCTGAATCCACACACGGGTTTAACTCTGGAACTTGAGTGCAAACATTGACAACCGTTCTGTTAGATAGCTCCGTTTTGGATTTAGAAGCAGATATTTCCTTGTGCCTACTGCCGTTTCTTCCATATGCAGGTATTCGGTTGAACACGCCTGTTTTGAGACTCTGCAGAGAAAGTGTTTGCAGACTGATGAATCCACACAGGGGTTTAACTCTGGAAATTGAGTGCACACATTGACAACAGTTCTGTTAGATAGCTGCGTTTTGATTTAAAAGGAGATATTTTCCTGTGCTTACTGCTGTTTCTTCCATATGCCGGTAATGGGCTGAAAACGCCTGTTTTGGGACGCTGCAGAGAAAGTGTTTGCAGACTGCTGAATCCACACACGGGTTTAACTCTGGAAGTTGAGTGCACACATTGACAACCGTTCTATTAGATAGTTGCGTTTTGGATTTAGAAACAGATATTGCCCTGTGCTTACTGCTGTTTCTTCCGTATGCCGGTAATGGGCTGAAAACGCCTGTTTTGGGACTCTACAGAGAAAGTGTTTGCAGACTACTGAATCCACACACGGGTTTAACTCTGGACGTTGAGTGCACACATTGACAACCGTTCTGTTAGATAGCTGCGTTTGGATTTAGAAGCGGATATTTCCCTGTGCTTACTGCTGTTTCTTCCATAAGCCGGTAATGGGCTGAAAACGCCTGTTCTGGGACAATGCAGAGGTGTTTGCAGACTGCTGAATCCACACACGGGTTTAACTCTGGAAGTTGAGTGCACACATTGACAACCGTTATGTTAGATAGCTGCGTTTTGGATTTAGAAGCAGATATTTCCCTGCGCTTACTGCTGTTTCTTCCATATGCCGGTAATGGGCTGAAAACGCCTGTTTTGGGACTCTGCAGAGAAAGTGTTTGCAGACTACTGAATCCACACACGGGTTTAACTCTGGAAGTTGAGTGCACACATTGACAACCGTTCTGTTAGATAGCTGCGTTTTGGATTTAGAAGCAAATATTTCCCTGTGCTTACTGCTGTTTCTTCCATATGCCGGTAATGGGCTGAAAACGCCTGTTTTGGGACTCTGCAGAGAAAGTGTTTGCAGACTGCTGAATCCACACACGGGTTTAACTCTGGAAGTTGAGTGCACACATTGACAACCGTTCTGTTAGATAGCTCCGTTTTGGATTTAGAAGCAGATATTTCCCTGTGCTTACTGCTGTTTCTTCCATATGCCGGTAATGGGCTGAAAACGCCTGTTTTGGGACTCTGCAGAGAAAGTGTTTGCAGACTGCTGAATCCACACACGGGTTTAAATCTGGAAGTTGAGTGCACACATTGACAACCGTTCTGTTAGATAGCTACGTTTTGGATTTAGAAGCAGATATTTCCCTGTGCTTAGTGCTGTTTCTTCCGTATGCCGGTAATGGGCTGAAAACGCCTGTTTTGGGACTCTGCAGAGAAAGTGTTTGCAGACTGCTGAATCCACACACGGGTTTAACTCTGGACGTTGAGTGCACACATTGACAACCGTTCTGTTAGATAGCTGCGTTTGGATTTAGAGGCGGATATTTCCCTGTGCTTACTGCTGTTTCTTCCATATGCCGGTAATGGGCTGAAAACGCCTGTTCTGGGACTCTGCAGAGAAAGTGTTTGCAGACTGCTGAATCCACACACGGGTTTAACTCTGGAAGTTGAATCTACACATTGACAGCCGTTCTGTTAGATAGCTGTGTTTTGGATATAGAAGCAGATATTTCCCTGTGCTTACTGCCGTTTCTTCCGTATGCCGGAAATGGGCTGAAAACGCCTGTTTTGGGACTCTGCACAGAAAGTGTTTGCAGACTGCTGAATCCACACACGGGTTTAACTCTGGAAGTTGAGTGCACACATTGACAACCGTTCTGTTAGATAGCTGCGTTTTGGATTTAGAAGCAGATATTTCCCTGTGCTTACTGCTGTTTCTTCCGTATGCCGGTAAGGGCCTGAAAACGCTGGTTTTGGGACTCTGCAGAGAAAGAGTTTGCAGACTGCTGAATCCACACACGGGTTTAACTCTGGAAGTTGAGTGCATACATTGACAACCCTTCTGTTAGATAGCTGCGTTTTGGATATAGAAGCAGATATTTCCCTGTGCTTACTGCCGTTTCTTCCATATGCCGCTAATGGGCTGAAAACGCCTGTTTTGGGATTCTGCACAGAAAGTGTTTGCAGACTACTGAATGCACACACCGGTTTAACTCTGGAAGCTGAGTGCACACATTGGAAACCGTTCTGTTAGACAGCTGCGTTTTGGATTTAGAAGCAGATATTTCCCTGTGCTTACTGCCGTTTCTTCCATATGCCGGAAATGGGCTGAAAACGCCTGTTTTGGGACTCTGCACAGAAATTGTTTGCAGACTGCTGAATCCACACACGGGTTTATCTCTGGAAGTTGAGTGCACACATTGACAACCGTTCTGTTAGATAGCTGCGTTTTGGATTTAGAAGCAGAAATTTCCCTGTGCATACTGCTGTTTCTTCCATATGCCGGAAAGGGGTTGAAAACGCCGGTTTTGGGACTCTGCAGAGAAAGTGTTTGCAGACTGCTGAATCCACACACGGGTTTATCTCTGGAAGTTGAGTGCACACATTGACAACCGTTCTGTTAGATAGCTGCGTTTTGGATTTAGAAGCAGATATTTCCCTGTGCTTACTGCCGTTTCTTCCATCTGCCGGTAATGGGCTGAAAACGCCTGTTTTGGGACTGTGCAGAGAAAGTGTTTGCAGACTGCAGAATCTACACATGGGTTTAACTCTGGAAGTTGAGTGCACACACTGGCAACCGTTCTGTTAGATAGCTGCGTTTTGGATTTAGAAGCAGATATTTCCCTGTGCTTTCTGCCGTTTCTTCCATGTGCCGGTAACGGGCTGAAAACGCCTGTTTTGGGACTCTGCAAAGAAATTGTTTGCAGACTGCTGAATCCACACACGGGTATAACTCTGGAAGTTGAGTGCACACATTCACAACCCTTCTGTTAGATAGCTGCGTTTTGGATTTAGAAGCAGATATTTCCCTGTGCTTACTGCTGTTTCTTCCATATGCCGGTAATGGGCTGAAAACGCCTGTTTTGGGACTCTGCACAGAAAGTGTTTGCAGACTACTGAATCCACACACCGGTTTAACTCTGGAAGTTGAGTGCACACATTGACAACCGTTCTGTTAGATAGCTGCGTTTTGGATTTAGAAGCAGATATTTCCCTGTGCTTACTGCCGTTTCTTCCATCTGCCGGTAATGGGGTGAAAACGCCTGTTTTGGGACTCTGCAGAGAAAGTGTTTGCAGACTGCAGAATCTACACATGGGTTTAACTCTGGAAGTTGAATGCACCCACTGACAACCGTTCTGTTAGATAGCTGCGTTTTGGATTGAGAAGCAGATATTTCCCTGTGCATTCTGCCGTTTATTCCATATGCCGGTAACGGGCTGAAAACGCCTGTTTTGGGTCTCTGCAGAGAAATTGTTTGCAGACTGCTGAATCCACACACGGGTATAACTCTGGAAGTTGAGTGCACACATTCACAACCCTTCTGTTAGATAGCTGCGTTTTGGATTTAGAAGCAGGTATTTCCCTCTGCTAACTGCTGTTTCTTCCGTATGCCGGTAATGGGCTGAAAACGCCTGTTTTGGGACTCTGCACAGAAAGTGTTTGCAGACTACTGAATCCACACACCGGTTTAACTCTGGAAGTTGAGTGCACACATTGACAACCGTTCTGTTAGACAGCTGCGTTTTGGATTTAGAAGCAGATATTTCCCTGTGCTTACTGCCGTTTCTTCCTTCTGCAGGTAATAGGCTGAAAACGCCTATTTTGGGACTCTGCACAGAAAGTGTTTGCAGACTGCTGAATCCACACACGGGTTTAACTCTGGAAGTTGAGTGCACACATTGACAACCGTTCTGTTAGATAGCTGGGTTTTGGATTTAGAAGCAGATATTTCCCTGTGCTTACTGCCGTTTCTTCCATATGCCGGTAATGGGCTGAAAACGCCTGTTTTGGGACTCTGCAGAGAAAGTGTTTGCAGACTGCTGAATCCACACACGGGTTTATCTCTGGAAGTTGAGTGCACACATTGACAACCGTTCTGTTAGATAGCTGCGTTTTGGATTTAGAAGCAGATATTTCCCTGTGCTTACTGCCGTTTCTTCCTTCTGCTGGTAATGGGCTGAAAACGCCTGTTTGGGACTCTGCAGAGAAAGTGTTTGCAGACTGCAGAATCCACACACGGGTTTAACTCTGGAAGTTGAGTGCACACATTGACAACCGTTCTGTTAGATAGCTGCTTTTTGGATTTAGAAGCAGATATTTCCCTGTGCTTTCTGCCGTTTCTTCCAAATGCCGGTAACGGGCTGTTTTGGGACTCTGCAGAGAAATTGTTTGCAGAGTGCTGAATCCACACACGGGTATAACTCTGGAAGTTGATTGCACACATTCACAACCCTTCTGTTAGATAGCTGCGTTTTGGATTTAGAAGCAGATATTTCCGTGTGCTTACTGCCGTTTCTTCCATATGCCGGTAATGGGCCGAAAACGCCTGTTTTGGGACTCTGCACAGAAAGTGTTTGCAGACTACTGAATCCACACACCATTTTAACTCTGGAAGGTGAGTGCACACATTGACAACCGTTCTATTAGACAGCTGCGTTTTGGATTTAGAAGCAGATATTTCCCTGTGCTTACTGCCGTTTCTTCCATATGCCGGTAATGGGCTGAAAACGCCTATTTTGGGACTCTGCACAGAAAGTGTTTGCAGACTGCTGAATCCACACACGGGTTTAACTCTGGAAGTTGAGTGCACACATTGACAACCGTTCTATTAGATAGTTGCGTTTTGGATTTAGAAACAGATATTGCCCTGTGCTTACTGCTGTTTCTTCCGTATGCCGGTAATGGGCTGAAAACGCCTGTTTTGGGACTCTACAGAGAAAGTGTTTGCAGACTACTGAATCCACACACGGGTTTAACTCTGGACGTTGAGTGCACACATTGACAACCGTTCTGTTAGATAGCTGCGTTTGGATTTAGAAGCGGATATTTCCCTGTGCTTACTGCTGTTTCTTCCATAAGCCGGTAATGGGCTGAAAACGCCTGTTCTGGGACAATGCAGAGGTGTTTGCAGACTGCTGAATCCACACACGGGTTTAACTCTGGAAGTTGAGTGCACACATTGACAACCGTTATGTTAGATAGCTGCGTTTTGGATTTAGAAGCAGATATTTCCCTGCGCTTACTGCTGTTTCTTCCATATGCCGGTAATGGGCTGAAAACGCCTGTTTTGGGACTCTGCAGAGAAAGTGTTTGCAGACTACTGAATCCACACACGGGTTTAACTCTGGAAGTTGAGTGCACACATTGACAACCGTTCTGTTAGATAGCTGCGTTTTGGATTTAGAAGCAAATATTTCCCTGTGCTTACTGCTGTTTCTTCCATATGCCGGTAATGGGCTGAAAACGCCTGTTTTGGGACTCTGCAGAGAAAGTGTTTGCAGACTGCTGAATCCACACACGGGTTTAACTCTGGAAGTTGAGTGCACACATTGACAACCGTTCTGTTAGATAGCTCCGTTTTGGATTTAGAAGCAGATATTTCCCTGTGCTTACTGCTGTTTCTTCCATATGCCGGTAATGGGCTGAAAACGCCTGTTTTGGGACTCTGCAGAGAAAGTGTTTGCAGACTGCTGAATCCACACACGGGTTTAAATCTGGAAGTTGAGTGCACACATTGACAACCGTTCTGTTAGATAGCTACGTTTTGGATTTAGAAGCAGATATTTCCCTGTGCTTAGTGCTGTTTCTTCCGTATGCCGGTAATGGGCTGAAAACGCCTGTTTTGGGACTCTGCAGAGAAAGTGTTTGCAGACTGCTGAATCCACACACGGGTTTAACTCTGGACGTTGAGTGCACACATTGACAACCGTTCTGTTAGATAGCTGCGTTTGGATTTAGAGGCGGATATTTCCCTGTGCTTACTGCTGTTTCTTCCATATGCCGGTAATGGGCTGAAAACGCCTGTTCTGGGACTCTGCAGAGAAAGTGTTTGCAGACTGCTGAATCCACACACGGGTTTAACTCTGGAAGTTGAATCTACACATTGACAGCCGTTCTGTTAGATAGCTGTGTTTTGGATATAGAAGCAGATATTTCCCTGTGCTTACTGCCGTTTCTTCCGTATGCCGGAAATGGGCTGAAAACGCCTGTTTTGGGACTCTGCACAGAAAGTGTTTGCAGACTGCTGAATCCACACACGGGTTTAACTCTGGAAGTTGAGTGCACACATTGACAACCGTTCTGTTAGATAGCTGCGTTTTGGATTTAGAAGCAGATATTTCCCTGTGCTTACTGCTGTTTCTTCCGTATGCCGGTAAGGGCCTGAAAACGCTGGTTTTGGGACTCTGCAGAGAAAGAGTTTGCAGACTGCTGAATCCACACACGGGTTTAACTCTGGAAGTTGAGTGCATACATTGACAACCCTTCTGTTAGATAGCTGCGTTTTGGATATAGAAGCAGATATTTCCCTGTGCTTACTGCCGTTTCTTCCATATGCCGCTAATGGGCTGAAAACGCCTGTTTTGGGATTCTGCACAGAAAGTGTTTGCAGACTACTGAATGCACACACCGGTTTAACTCTGGAAGCTGAGTGCACACATTGGAAACCGTTCTGTTAGACAGCTGCGTTTTGGATTTAGAAGCAGATATTTCCCTGTGCTTACTGCCGTTTCTTCCATATGCCGGAAATGGGCTGAAAACGCCTGTTTTGGGACTCTGCACAGAAATTGTTTGCAGACTGCTGAATCCACACACGGGTTTATCTCTGGAAGTTGAGTGCACACATTGACAACCGTTCTGTTAGATAGCTGCGTTTTGGATTTAGAAGCAGAAATTTCCCTGTGCATACTGCTGTTTCTTCCATATGCCGGAAAGGGGTTGAAAACGACGGTTTTGGGACTCTGCAGAGAAAGTGTTTGCAGACTGCTGAATCCACACACGGGTTTATCTCTGGAAGTTGAGTGCACACATTGACAACCGTTCTGTTAGATAGCTGCGTTTTGGATTTAGAAGCAGATATTTCCCTGTGCTTACTGCCGTTTCTTCCATCTGCCGGTAATGGGCTGAAAACGCCTGTTTTGGGACTGTGCAGAGAAAGTGTTTGCAGACTGCAGAATCTACACATGGGTTTAACTCTGGAAGTTGAGTGCACACACTGGCAACCGTTCTGTTAGATAGCTGCGTTTTGGATTTAGAAGCAGATATTTCCCTGTGCTTTCTGCCGTTTCTTCCATGTGCCGGTAACGGGCTGAAAACGCCTGTTTTGGGACTCTGCAAAGAAATTGTTTGCAGACTGCTGAATCCACACACGGGTATAACTCTGGAAGTTGAGTGCACACATTCACAACCCTTCTGTTAGATAGCTGCGTTTTGGATTTAGAAGCAGATATTTCCCTGTGCTTACTGCTGTTTCTTCCATATGCCGGTAATGGGCTGAAAACGCCTGTTTTGGGACTCTGCACAGAAAGTGTTTGCAGACTACTGAATCCACACACCGGTTTAACTCTGGAAGTTGAGTGCACACATTGACAACCGTTCTGTTAGATAGCTGCGTTTTGGATTTAGAAGCAGATATTTCCCTGTGCTTACTGCCGTTTCTTCCATCTGCCGGTAATGGGGTGAAAACGCCTGTTTTGGGACTCTGCAGAGAAAGTGTTTGCAGACTGCAGAATCTACACATGGGTTTAACTCTGGAAGTTGAATGCACCCACTGACAACCGTTCTGTTAGATAGCTGCGTTTTGGATTGAGAAGCAGATATTTCCCTGTGCATTCTGCCGTTTATTCCATATGCCGGTAACGGGCTGAAAACGCCTGTTTTGGGTCTCTGCAGAGAAATTGTTTGCAGACTGCTGAATCCACACACGGGTATAACTCTGGAAGTTGAGTGCACACATTCACAACCCTTCTGTTAGATAGCTGCGTTTTGGATTTAGAAGCAGGTATTTCCCTCTGCTAACTGCTGTTTCTTCCGTATGCCGGTAATGGGCTGAAAACGCCTGTTTTGGGACTCTGCACAGAAAGTGTTTGCAGACTACTGAATCCACACACCGGTTTAACTCTGGAAGTTGAGTGCACACATTGACAACCGTTCTGTTAGACAGCTGCGTTTTGGATTTAGAAGCAGATATTTCCCTGTGCTTACTGCCGTTTCTTCCTTCTGCAGGTAATAGGCTGAAAACGCCTATTTTGGGACTCTGCACAGAAAGTGTTTGCAGACTGCTGAATCCACACACGGGTTTAACTCTGGAAGTTGAGTGCACACATTGACAACCGTTCTGTTAGATAGCTGGGTTTTGGATTTAGAAGCAGATATTTCCCTGTGCTTACTGCCGTTTCTTCCATATGCCGGTAATGGGCTGAAAACGCCTGTTTTGGGACTCTGCAGAGAAAGTGTTTGCAGACTGCTGAATCCACACACGGGTTTATCTCTGGAAGTTGAGTGCACACATTGACAACCGTTCTGTTAGATAGCTGCGTTTTGGATTTAGAAGCAGATATTTCCCTGTGCTTACTGCCGTTTCTTCCTTCTGCTGGTAATGGGCTGAAAACGCCTGTTTGGGACTCTGCAGAGAAAGTGTTTGCAGACTGCAGAATCCACACACGGGTTTAACTCTGGAAGTTGAGTGCACACATTGACAACCGTTCTGTTAGATAGCTGCTTTTTGGATTTAGAAGCAGATATTTCCCTGTGCTTTCTGCCGTTTCTTCCAAATGCCGGTAACGGGCTGTTTTGGGACTCTGCAGAGAAATTGTTTGCAGAGTGCTGAATCCACACACGGGTATAACTCTGGAAGTTGATTGCACACATTCACAACCCTTCTGTTAGATAGCTGCGTTTTGGATTTAGAAGCAGATATTTCCGTGTGCTTACTGCCGTTTCTTCCATATGCCGGTAATGGGCCGAAAACGCCTGTTTTGGGACTCTGCACAGAAAGTGTTTGCAGACTACTGAATCCACACACCATTTTAACTCTGGAAGGTGAGTGCACACATTGACAACCGTTCTATTAGACAGCTGCGTTTTGGATTTAGAAGCAGATATTTCCCTGTGCTTACTGCCGTTTCTTCCATATGCCGGTAATGGGCTGAAAACGCCTATTTTGGGACTCTGCACAGAAAGTGTTTGCAGACTGCTGAATCCACACACGGGTTTAACTCTGGAAGTTGAGTGCACACATTGACAACCGTTCTATTAGATAGTTGCGTTTTGGATTTAGAAACAGATATTGCCCTGTGCTTACTGCTGTTTCTTCCGTATGCCGGTAATGGGCTGAAAACGCCTGTTTTGGGACTCTACAGAGAAAGTGTTTGCAGACTACTGAATCCACACACGGGTTTAACTCTGGACGTTGAGTGCACACATTGACAACCGTTCTGTTAGATAGCTGCGTTTGGATTTAGAAGCGGATATTTCCCTGTGCTTACTGCTGTTTCTTCCATAAGCCGGTAATGGGCTGAAAACGCCTGTTCTGGGACAATGCAGAGGTGTTTGCAGACTGCTGAATCCACACACGGGTTTAACTCTGGAAGTTGAGTGCACACATTGACAACCGTTATGTTAGATAGCTGCGTTTTGGATTTAGAAGCAGATATTTCCCTGCGCTTACTGCTGTTTCTTCCATATGCCGGTAATGGGCTGAAAACGCCTGTTTTGGGACTCTGCAGAGAAAGTGTTTGCAGACTACTGAATCCACACACGGGTTTAACTCTGGAAGTTGAGTGCACACATTGACAACCGTTCTGTTAGATAGCTGCGTTTTGGATTTAGAAGCAAATATTTCCCTGTGCTTACTGCTGTTTCTTCCATATGCCGGTAATGGGCTGCAAACGCCTGTTTTGGGACTCTGCAGAGAAAGTGTTTGCAGACTGCTGAATCCACACACGGGTTTAACTCTGGAAGTTGAGTGCACACATTGACAACCGTTCTGTTAGATAGCTCCGTTTTGGATTTAGAAGCAGATATTTCCCTGTGCTTACTGCTGTTTCTTCCATATGCCGGTAATGGGCTGAAAACGCCTGTTTTGGGACTCTGCAGAGAAAGTGTTTGCAGACTGCTGAATCCACACACGGGTTTAAATCTGGAAGTTGAGTGCACACATTGACAACCGTTCTGTTAGATAGCTACGTTTTGGATTTAGAAGCAGATATTTCCCTGTGCTTAGTGCTGTTTCTTCCGTATGCCGGTAATGGGCTGAAAACGCCTGTTTTGGGACTCTGCAGAGAAAGTGTTTGCAGACTGCTGAATCCACACACGGGTTTAACTCTGGACGTTGAGTGCACACATTGACAACCGTTCTGTTAGATAGCTGCGTTTGGATTTAGAGGCGGATATTTCCCTGTGCTTACTGCTGTTTCTTCCATATGCCGGTAATGGGCTGAAAACGCCTGTTCTGGGACTCTGCAGAGAAAGTGTTTGCAGACTGCTGAATCCACACACGGGTTTAACTCTGGAAGTTGAATCTACACATTGACAGCCGTTCTGTTAGATAGCTGTGTTTTGGATATAGAAGCAGATATTTCCCTGTGCTTACTGCCGTTTCTTCCGTATGCCGGAAATGGGCTGAAAACGCCTGTTTTGGGACTCTGCACAGAAAGTGTTTGCAGACTGCTGAATCCACAAACGGGTTTAACTCTGGAAGTTGAGTGCACACATTGACAACCGTTCTGTTAGATAGCTGCGTTTTGGATTTAGAAGCAGATATTTCCCTGTGCTTACTGCTGTTTCTTCCGTATGCCGGTAAGGGCCTGAAAACGCTGGTTTTGGGACTCTGCAGAGAAAGAGTTTGCAGACTGCTGAATCCACACACGGGTTTAACTCTGGAAGTTGAGTGCATACATTGACAACCCTTCTGTTAGATAGCTGCGTTTTGGATATAGAAGCAGATATTTCCCTGTGCTTACTGCCGTTTCTTCCATATGCCGCTAATGGGCTGAAAACGCCTGTTTTGGGATTCTGCACAGAAAGTGTTTGCAGACTACTGAATGCACACACCGGTTTAACTCTGGAAGCTGAGTGCACACATTGGAAACCGTTCTGTTAGACAGCTGCGTTTTGGATTTAGAAGCAGATATTTCCCTGTGCTTACTGCCGTTTCTTCCATATGCCGGAAATGGGCTGAAAACGCCTGTTTTGGGACTCTGCACAGAAATTGTTTGCAGACTGCTGAATCCACACACGGGTTTATCTCTGGAAGTTGAGTGCACACATTGACAACCGTTCTGTTAGATAGCTGCGTTTTGGATTTAGAAGCAGAAATTTCCCTGTGCATACTGCTGTTTCTTCCATATGCCGGAAAGGGGTTGAAAACGCCGGTTTTGGGACTCTGCAGAGAAAGTGTTTGCAGACTGCTGAATCCACACACGGGTTTATCTCTGGAAGTTGAGTGCACACATTGACAACCGTTCTGTTAGATAGCTGCGTTTTGGATTTAGAAGCAGATATTTCCCTGTGCTTACTGCCGTTTCTTCCATCTGCCGGTAATGGGCTGAAAACGCCTGTTTTGGGACTGTGCAGAGAAAGTGTTTGCAGACTGCAGAATCTACACATGGGTTTAACTCTGGAAGTTGAGTGCACACACTGGCAACCGTTCTGTTAGATAGCTGCGTTTTGGATTTAGAAGCAGATATTTCCCTGTGCTTTCTGCCGTTTCTTCCATGTGCCGGTAACGGGCTGAAAACGCCTGTTTTGGGACTCTGCAAAGAAATTGTTTGCAGACTGCTGAATCCACACACGGGTATAACTCTGGAAGTTGAGTGCACACATTCACAACCCTTCTGTTAGATAGCTGCGTTTTGGATTTAGAAGCAGATATTTCCCTGTGCTTACTGCTGTTTCTTCCATATGCCGGTAATGGGCTGAAAACGCCTGTTTTGGGACTCTGCACAGAAAGTGTTTGCAGACTACTGAATCCACACACCGGTTTAACTCTGGAAGTTGAGTGCACACATTGACAACCGTTCTGTTAGATAGCTGCGTTTTGGATTTAGAAGCAGATATTTCCCTGTGCTTACTGCCGTTTCTTCCATCTGCCGGTAATGGGGTGAAAACGCCTGTTTTGGGACTCTGCAGAGAAAGTGTTTGCAGACTGCAGAATCTACACATGGGTTTAACTCTGGAAGTTGAATGCACCCACTGACAACCGTTCTGTTAGATAGCTGCGTTTTGGATTGAGAAGCAGATATTTCCCTGTGCATTCTGCCGTTTATTCCATATGCCGGTAACGGGCTGAAAACGCCTGTTTTGGGTCTCTGCAGAGAAATTGTTTGCAGACTGCTGAATCCACACACGGGTATAACTCTGGAAGTTGAGTGCACACATTCACAACCCTTCTGTTAGATAGCTGCGTTTTGGATTTAGAAGCAGGTATTTCCCTCTGCTAACTGCTGTTTCTTCCGTATGCCGGTAATGGGCTGAAAACGCCTGTTTTGGGACTCTGCACAGAAAGTGTTTGCAGACTACTGAATCCACACACCGGTTTAACTCTGGAAGTTGAGTGCACACATTGACAACCGTTCTGTTAGACAGCTGCGTTTTGGATTTAGAAGCAGATATTTCCCTGTGCTTACTGCCGTTTCTTCCTTCTGCAGGTAATAGGCTGAAAACGCCTATTTTGGGACTCTGCACAGAAAGTGTTTGCAGACTGCTGAATCCACACACGGGTTTAACTCTGGAAGTTGAGTGCACACATTGACAACCGTTCTGTTAGATAGCTGGGTTTTGGATTTAGAAGCAGATATTTCCCTGTGCTTACTGCCGTTTCTTCCATATGCCGGTAATGGGCTGAAAACGCCTGTTTTGGGACTCTGCAGAGAAAGTGTTTGCAGACTGCTGAATCCACACACGGGTTTATCTCTGGAAGTTGAGTGCACACATTGACAACCGTTCTGTTAGATAGCTGCGTTTTGGATTTAGAAGCAGATATTTCCCTGTGCTTACTGCCGTTTCTTCCTTCTGCTGGTAATGGGCTGAAAACGCCTGTTTGGGACTCTGCAGAGAAAGTGTTTGCAGACTGCAGAATCCACACACGGGTTTAACTCTGGAAGTTGAGTGCACACATTGACAACCGTTCTGTTAGATAGCTGCTTTTTGGATTTAGAAGCAGATATTTCCCTGTGCTTTCTGCCGTTTCTTCCAAATGCCGGTAACGGGCTGTTTTGGGACTCTGCAGAGAAATTGTTTGCAGAGTGCTGAATCCACACACGGGTATAACTCTGGAAGTTGATTGCACACATTCACAACCCTTCTGTTAGATAGCTGCGTTTTGGATTTAGAAGCAGATATTTCCGTGTGCTTACTGCCGTTTCTTCCATATGCCGGTAATGGGCCGAAAACGCCTGTTTTGGGACTCTGCACAGAAAGTGTTTGCAGACTACTGAATCCACACACCATTTTAACTCTGGAAGGTGAGTGCACACATTGACAACCGTTCTATTAGACAGCTGCGTTTTGGATTTAGAAGCAGATATTTCCCTGTGCTTACTGCCGTTTCTTCCATATGCCGGTAATGGGCTGAAAACGCCTATTTTGGGACTCTGCACAGAAAGTGTTTGCAGACTGCTGAATCCACACACGGGTTTAACTCTGGAAGTTGAGTGCACACATTGACAACCGTTCTGTTAAATAGCTCCGTTTTGGATTTAGAAGCAGATATTTCCTTGGGCCTACTGCCGTTTCTTCCATATGCCGGTATTGGGTTGAAAACGCCTGTTTTGAGACTCTGCAGAGAAAGTGTTTGCAGACTGATGAATCCACACAGGGATTTAACTCTGGAAATTGAGTGCACACATTGACAACAGTTCTGTTAGATAGCTGCGTTTTGATTTAGAAGGAGATATTTTCCTGTGCTTACTGCTGTTTCTTCCATATGCCGGTAATGGGCTGAAAACGCCTGTTTTGGGACGCTGCAGAGAAAGTGTTTGCAGACTGCTGAATCCACACACGGGTTTAACTCTGGAAGTTGAGTGCACACATTGACAACCGTTCTATTAGATAGTTGCGTTTTGCTTTTAGAAACAGATATTTCCCTGTGCTTACTGCTGTTTCTTCCGTATGCCGGTAATGGGCTGAAAACGCCTGTTTTGGGACTCTGCAGAGAAAGTGTTTGCAGACTGCTGAATCCACACACGGGTTTAACTCTGGACGTTGAGTGCACACATTGACAACCGTTCTGTTAGATAGCTGCGTTTGGATTTAGAAGCGGATATTTCCCTGTGCTTACTGCTGTTTCTTCCATAAGCCGGTAATGGGCTGAAAACGCCTGTTCTGGGACTCTGCAGAGGTGTTTGCAGACTGCTGAATCCACACACGGGTTTAACTCTGGAAGTTGAGTGCACACATTGACAACCGTTCTGTTAGATAGCTCCGTTTTGGATTTAGAAGCAGATATTTCCCTGTGCTTACTGCTGTTTCTTCCATATGCCGGTAATGGGCTGAAAACGCCTGTTTTGGGACTCTGCAGAGAAAGTGTTTGCAGACTGCTGAATCCACACACGGGTTTAACTCTGGAAGTTGAGTGCACACATTGACAACCGTTCTGTTAGATAGCTACGTTTTGGATTTAGAAGCAGATATTTCCCTGTGCTTACTGCTGTTTCTTCCGTATGCCGGTAATGGGCTGAAAACGCCTGTTTTGGGACTCTGCAGAGAAAGTGTTTGCAGACTGCTGAATCCACACACGGGTTTAACTCTGGACGTTGAGTGCACACATTGACAACCGTTCTGTTAGATAGCTGCGTTTGGATTTAGAAGCGGATATTTCCCTGTGCTTACTGCTGTTTCTTCCATATGCCGGTAATGGGCTGAAAACGCCTGTTCTGGGACTCTGCAGAGGTGTTTGCCAACTGCTGAATCCACACACGGGTTTAACTCTGGAAGTTGAGGGCACACATTGACAACCGTCATGTTAGATAGCTGCGTTTTGGTTTTAGAAGCAGGTATTTCCCTGTGCTTACTGCTGTTTCTTCCATATGACGGTAATGGGCTGAAAACGCCTGTTTTGGGACTCTGCAGAGAAAGTGTTTGCAGACTGCTGAATCCACACACGGGTTTAACTCTGGAAGTTGAATCTACACATTGACAGGGGTTCTGTTAGATAGCTGCGTTTTGGATTTAGAAGCAGATATTTCCCTGTGCTTACTGCCGTTTCTTCCGTATGCCGGAAATGGGCTGAAAACGCCTGTTTTGGGACTCTGCAGAGAAAGTGTTTGCAGACTGCTGAATCCACACACGGGTTTAACTCTGGAAGTTGAGTGCACACATTGACAACCGTTCTGTTAGATAGCTGCGTTTTGGATTTAGAAGCAGATATTTCCCTGTGCTTACTGCTGTTTCTTCCGTATGCCGGTAAGGGGCTGAAAACGCTGGTTTTGGGACTCTGCAGAGAAAGAGTTTGCAGACTGCTGAATCCACACACGGGTTTAACTCTGGAAGTTGAGTGCACACATTGACAACCCTTCTGTTAGATAGCTGTGTTTTGGATTTTGAAGCAGATATTTCCCTGTGCTTACTGCCGTTTCTTCCATATGCCGCTAATGGGCTGAAAAGGCCTGTTTTGGGATTCTGCACAGAAAGTGTTTGCAGACTACTGAATGCACACACCGGTTTAACTCTGGAAGTTGAGTGCACACATTGACAACCGTTCTGTTAGACAGCTATGTTTTGGATTTAGAAGCAGATATTTCCCTGTGCTTACTGCCGTTTCTTCCATATGCCGGAAAGGGGCTGAAAACGCCTGTTTTGGGACTCTGCACAGAAATTGTTTGCAGACTGCTGAATCCACACACGGGTTTATCTCTGGAAGTTGAGTGCACACATTGACAACCGTTCTGTTAGATAGCTGCGTTTTGGATTTAGAAGCAGATATTTCCCTGTGCATACTGCTGTTTCTTCCATATGCCGGAAAGGGGTTGAAAACGCCAGTTTTGGGACTCTGCAGAGAAAGTGTTTGCAGACTGCTGAATCCACACACGGGTTTAACTCTAGAAGTTGAGAGCACACATTGACAACCGTTCTGTTAGATAGCTGCGTTTTGGATTTAGAAGCAGATATTTCACTGTGCTTACTGCCGTTTCTTCCATATGCCGGTAATGGGCTGAAAACGCCTGTTTTGGGACTGTGCAGAGAAAGTGTTTGCAGACTGCAGAATCTACACATGGGTTTAACTCTGGAAGTTGAGTGCACACACTGGCAACCGTTCTGTTAGATAGCTGCGTTTTGGATTTAGAAGCAGATATTTCCCTGTGCTTTCTGCCGTTTCTTCCATGTGCCGGTAACGGGCTGAAAACGCCTGTTTTGGGACTCTGCAAAGAAATTGTTTGCAGACTGCTGAATCCACACACGGGTATAACTCTGGAAGTTGAGTGCACACATTCACAACCCTTCTGTTAGATAGCTGCGTTTTGGATTTAGAAGCAGATATTTCCCTGTGCTTACTGCTGTTTCTTCCATATGCCGGTAATGGGCTGAAAACGCCTGTTTTGGGACTCTGCACAGAAAGTGTTTGCAGACTACTGAATCCACACACCGGTTTAACTCTGGAAGTTGAGTGCACACATTGACAACCGTTCTGTTAGATAGCTGCGTTTTGGATTTAGAAGCAGATATTTCCCTGTGCTTACTGCCGTTTCTTCCATCTGCCGGTAATGGGGTGAAAACGCCTGTTTTGGGACTCTGCAGAGAAAGTGTTTGCAGACTGCAGAATCTACACATGGGTTTAACTCTGGAAGTTGAATGCACCCACTGACAACCGTTCTGTTAGATAGCTGCGTTTTGGATTGAGAAGCAGATATTTCCCTGTGCATTCTGCCGTTTATTCCATATGCCGGTAACGGGCTGAAAACGCCTGTTTTGGGTCTCTGCAGAGAAATTGTTTGCAGACTGCTGAATCCACACACGGGTATAACTCTGGAAGTTGAGTGCACACATTCACAACCCTTCTGTTAGATAGCTGCGTTTTGGATTTAGAAGCAGGTATTTCCCTCTGCTAACTGCTGTTTCTTCCGTATGCCGGTAATGGGCTGAAAACGCCTGTTTTGGGACTCTGCACAGAAAGTGTTTGCAGACTACTGAATCCACACACCGGTTTAACTCTGGAAGTTGAGTGCACACATTGACAACCGTTCTGTTAGACAGCTGCGTTTTGGATTTAGAAGCAGATATTTCCCTGTGCTTACTGCCGTTTCTTCCTTCTGCAGGTAATAGGCTGAAAACGCCTATTTTGGGACTCTGCACAGAAAGTGTTTGCAGACTGCTGAATCCACACACGGGTTTAACTCTGGAAGTTGAGTGCACACATTGACAACCGTTCTGTTAGATAGCTGGGTTTTGGATTTAGAAGCAGATATTTCCCTGTGCTTACTGCCGTTTCTTCCATATGCCGGTAATGGGCTGAAAACGCCTGTTTTGGGACTCTGCAGAGAAAGTGTTTGCAGACTGCTGAATCCACACACGGGTTTATCTCTGGAAGTTGAGTGCACACATTGACAACCGTTCTGTTAGATAGCTGCGTTTTGGATTTAGAAGCAGATATTTCCCTGTGCTTACTGCCGTTTCTTCCTTCTGCTGGTAATGGGCTGAAAACGCCTGTTTGGGACTCTGCAGAGAAAGTGTTTGCAGACTGCAGAATCCACACACGGGTTTAACTCTGGAAGTTGAGTGCACACATTGACAACCGTTCTGTTAGATAGCTGCTTTTTGGATTTAGAAGCAGATATTTCCCTGTGCTTTCTGCCGTTTCTTCCAAATGCCGGTAACGGGCTGTTTTGGGACTCTGCAGAGAAATTGTTTGCAGAGTGCTGAATCCACACACGGGTATAACTCTGGAAGTTGATTGCACACATTCACAACCCTTCTGTTAGATAGCTGCGTTTTGGATTTAGAAGCAGATATTTCCGTGTGCTTACTGCCGTTTCTTCCATATGCCGGTAATGGGCCGAAAACGCCTGTTTTGGGACTCTGCACAGAAAGTGTTTGCAGACTACTGAATCCACACACCATTTTAACTCTGGAAGGTGAGTGCACACATTGACAACCGTTCTATTAGACAGCTGCGTTTTGGATTTAGAAGCAGATATTTCCCTGTGCTTACTGCCGTTTCTTCCATATGCCGGTAATGGGCTGAAAACGCCTATTTTGGGACTCTGCACAGAAAGTGTTTGCAGACTGCTGAATCCACACACGGGTTTAACTCTGGAAGTTGAGTGCACACATTGACAACCGTTCTGTTAAATAGCTCCGTTTTGGATTTAGAAGCAGATATTTCCTTGGGCCTACTGCCGTTTCTTCCATATGCCGGTATTGGGTTGAAAACGCCTGTTTTGAGACTCTGCAGAGAAAGTGTTTGCAGACTGATGAATCCACACAGGGATTTAACTCTGGAAATTGAGTGCACACATTGACAACAGTTCTGTTAGATAGCTGCGTTTTGATTTAGAAGGAGATATTTTCCTGTGCTTACTGCTGTTTCTTCCATATGCCGGTAATGGGCTGAAAACGCCTGTTTTGGGACGCTGCAGAGAAAGTGTTTGCAGACTGCTGAATCCACACACGGGTTTAACTCTGGAAGTTGAGTGCACACATTGACAACCGTTCTATTAGATAGTTGCGTTTTGCTTTTAGAAACAGATATTTCCCTGTGCTTACTGCTGTTTCTTCCGTATGCCGGTAATGGGCTGAAAACGCCTGTTTTGGGACTCTGCAGAGAAAGTGTTTGCAGACTGCTGAATCCACACACGGGTTTAACTCTGGACGTTGAGTGCACACATTGACAACCGTTCTGTTAGATAGCTGCGTTTGGATTTAGAAGCGGATATTTCCCTGTGCTTACTGCTGTTTCTTCCATAAGCCGGTAATGGGCTGAAAACGCCTGTTCTGGGACTCTGCAGAGGTGTTTGCAGACTGCTGAATCCACACACGGGTTTAACTCTGGAAGTTGAGTGCACACATTGACAACCGTTCTGTTAGATAGCTCCGTTTTGGATTTAGAAGCAGATATTTCCCTGTGCTTACTGCTGTTTCTTCCATATGCCGGTAATGGGCTGAAAACGCCTGTTTTGGGACTCTGCAGAGAAAGTGTTTGCAGACTGCTGAATCCACACACGGGTTTAACTCTGGAAGTTGAGTGCACACATTGACAACCGTTCTGTTAGATAGCTACGTTTTGGATTTAGAAGCAGATATTTCCCTGTGCTTACTGCTGTTTCTTCCGTATGCCGGTAATGGGCTGAAAACGCCTGTTTTGGGACTCTGCAGAGAAAGTGTTTGCAGACTGCTGAATCCACACACGGGTTTAACTCTGGACGTTGAGTGCACACATTGACAACCGTTCTGTTAGATAGCTGCGTTTGGATTTAGAAGCGGATATTTCCCTGTGCTTACTGCTGTTTCTTCCATATGCCGGTAATGGGCTGAAAACGCCTGTTCTGGGACTCTGCAGAGGTGTTTGCCAACTGCTGAATCCACACACGGGTTTAACTCTGGAAGTTGAGGGCACACATTGACAACCGTCATGTTAGATAGCTGCGTTTTGGTTTTAGAAGCAGGTATTTCCCTGTGCTTACTGCTGTTTCTTCCATATGACGGTAATGGGCTGAAAACGCCTGTTTTGGGACTCTGCAGAGAAAGTGTTTGCAGACTGCTGAATCCACACACGGGTTTAACTCTGGAAGTTGAATCTACACATTGACAGGGGTTCTGTTAGATAGCTGCGTTTTGGATTTAGAAGCAGATATTTCCCTGTGCTTACTGCCGTTTCTTCCGTATGCCGGAAATGGGCTGAAAACGCCTGTTTTGGGACTCTGCAGAGAAAGTGTTTGCAGACTGCTGAATCCACACACGGGTTTAACTCTGGAAGTTGAGTGCACACATTGACAACCGTTCTGTTAGATAGCTGCGTTTTGGATTTAGAAGCAGATATTTCCCTGTGCTTACTGCTGTTTCTTCCGTATGCCGGTAAGGGGCTGAAAACGCTGGTTTTGGGACTCTGCAGAGAAAGAGTTTGCAGACTGCTGAATCCACACACGGGTTTAACTCTGGAAGTTGAGTGCACACATTGACAACCCTTCTGTTAGATAGCTGTGTTTTGGATTTTGAAGCAGATATTTCCCTGTGCTTACTGCCGTTTCTTCCATATGCCGCTAATGGGCTGAAAAGGCCTGTTTTGGGATTCTGCACAGAAAGTGTTTGCAGACTACTGAATGCACACACCGGTTTAACTCTGGAAGTTGAGTGCACACATTGACAACCGTTCTGTTAGACAGCTATGTTTTGGATTTAGAAGCAGATATTTCCCTGTGCTTACTGCCGTTTCTTCCATATGCCGGAAAGGGGCTGAAAACGCCTGTTTTGGGACTCTGCACAGAAATTGTTTGCAGACTGCTGAATCCACACACGGGTTTATCTCTGGAAGTTGAGTGCACACATTGACAACCGTTCTGTTAGATAGCTGCGTTTTGGATTTAGAAGCAGATATTTCCCTGTGCATACTGCTGTTTCTTCCATATGCCGGAAAGGGGTTGAAAACGCCAGTTTTGGGACTCTGCAGAGAAAGTGTTTGCAGACTGCTGAATCCACACACGGGTTTAACTCTAGAAGTTGAGAGCACACATTGACAACCGTTCTGTTAGATAGCTGCGTTTTGGATTTAGAAGCAGATATTTCACTGTGCTTACTGCCGTTTCTTCCATATGCCGGTAATGGGCTGAAAACGACTGTTTTGGGACTCTGCAGAGAAACTGTTTGCAGACTGCTGAATCCACACACGGGTTTACATCTGGAAGTTGAGTGCACACATTGACAACCCTTCTGTTAGATAGCTGCATTTTGGATTTAGAAGCAGATATTTCCCTGTGCTTACTGCTGTTTCTTCCTTATGCCGGTAATGGGCTGAAAACGCCTGTTTTGGGACTCTGCAGAGAAAGTGTTTGCAGACTGCTGAACACACACACGGGTTTAACTCTGGAAGTTGAGTGCACACATTGACAACCGTTCTGTTAGATAGCTGCATTTTGGATTTACAAGCAGATATTTCCCTGTGCTTACTGCCGTTTCTTTCATATGCCGGTAATTGGCTGAAAACGCCTGTTTTGGGACCCTGCAGAGAAAGTTTTTGCAGACTGCTGAATCCACAAACGGGTTTACCTCTGGAAGTTGAGTGCACACATTGACAACCGTTCTGTAAGATAGCTGCGTTTTGGATTTAGAAGCAGATATTTCCCTGTGCTTACTTCTGTTTCTTCCGTATGCCGGTAATGGGCTGCAAACGCCTGTTTTGGGACTCTGCAGAGAAAGTGTTTGCAGACTGCTGAATCCACACACGGGTTTAACTCTGGAAGTTGAGTGCACACATTGACAACCGTTCTGTTAGATAGCTGCGTTTTGTATTTAGAAGCAGATATTTCCCTGTGCTTACTGCCGTTTCTTCCATATGCCGGTAATGGGCTTAAAACGCCTGTTTTGGGACGCTGCAGAGAAAGTGTTTGCAGACTGCTGAATCCACACACAGGTTTAACTCTGGAAGTTGAGTGCACACATTGACAACCGCTCTGTTAGATAGCTGCGTTTTGGATTTAGAAGCAGATATTTCCCTGTGCTTACTGCTGTTTCTTCCATATGCCGGTAATGGGCTGAAAACGCCTGTTTTGGGACTCTGCAGAGAAAGTGTTTGCAGACTGCTGAATCCACACACGGGTTTATCTCTGGAAGTTGAGTGCACACATTGACAACCGTTCTGTTAGATAGCTGCGTTTTGGATTTAGAAGCAGATATTTCCCTGTGCTTACTGCCGTTTCTTCCATCTGCCGGTAATGGGTTGAAAACGCCTGTTTTGGGACTCTGCAGAGAAAGTGTTTGCAGACTGCAGAATCCACACACAGGTGTAACTCTGGAAGTTGAGTGCACACATTGACAACCGTTCTGTTAGATAGCTGCGTTTTGGATTTAGAAGCAGATATTTCCCTGTGCTTTCTGCCGTTTCTTCCATATGCCGGTAACGGGCTGAAAACGCCTGTTTTGGGACTATGCAGAGAAATTGTTTGCAGACTGCTGAATCCACACACGGGTATAACTCTGGAAGTTGAGTGCACACATTCACAACCCTTCTGTTAGATAACTGCGTTTTGGATTCAGAAGCAGATATTTCCCTGTGCTTACTGCTGTTTCTTCCATATGCCGGTAATGGGCCGAAAACGCCTGTTTTGGGACTCTGCACAGAAAGTGTTTGCAGACTACTGAATCCACACACCGGTTTAACTCTGGAAGGTGAGTGCTCACATTGACAACCGTTCTGTTAGACAGCTGCGTTTTGGATTTAGAAGCAGATATTTCCCTGTGCTTACTGCCGTTTCTTCCATATGCCGGTAATGGGCTGAAAACGCCTATTTTGGGACTCTGCACAGAAAGTGTTTGCAGACTGCTGAATCCACACACGGGTTTAACTCTGGAAGTTGAGTGCACACATTGACAACCGTTCTGTTAGATAGCTCCGTTTTGGATTTAGAAGCAGATATTTCCTTGTGCCTACTGCCGTTACTTCCATACGCCGGTATTGGGTTGAACACGCCTGTTTTGAGACTCTGCAGAGAAAGTGTTTGCAGACTGATGAATCCACACAGGGTTTTAACTCTGGAAATTGAGTGCACACATTGACAACAGTTCTGTTAGATAGCTGCGTTTTGATTTAGAAGGAGATATTTTCCTGTGCTTACTGCTGTTTCTTCCATATGCCGGTAATGGGCTGAAAACGCCTGTTTTGGGACTCTGCAGAGAAAGTGTTTGCAGACTGTTGAATCCACACACGGGTTTAACTCTGGAATTTGAGTGCACACATTGACAACCGTTCTATTAGATAGTTGCGTTTTGGATTTAGAAAAAGATATTTCCCGGTGCTTACTGCTGTTTCTTCCGTATGCCGGTAATGGGCTGAAAACACCTGTTTTGGGACGCTGCAGAGAAAGTGTTTGCAGACTGCTGAATCCACACACAGGTTTAACTCTGGAAGTTGAGTGCACACATTGACAACCGTTCTGTTAGATAGCTGCGTTTTGGATTTAGAAGCAGATATTTCCCTGTGCTTCCTGCCGTTTCTTCCAAATGCCGGTAACGGGCTGAAAACGCCTGTTTTGGGACTCTGCAGAGAAATTGTTTGCAGAATGCTGAATCCACACACGGGTATAACTCTGGAAGTTGAGTGAACACATTCACAACCCTTCTGTTAGATAGCTGCGTTTTGGATTTAGAAGCAGATATTTCCCTGTGCTTACTGCTGTTTCTTCCATATGCTGGTAATGGGCCGTAAACGCCTGTTTTGGGACTCTGGACAGAAAGTGTTTGCAGACTACTGAATCCACATACCGGTTTAACTCTGGAAGGTGAGTGCACACATTGACAACCGTTCTATTAGACAGCTGCGTTTTGGATTTAGAAGCAGATATTTCCCTGTGCTTACTGCCGTTTCTTCCATATGCCGGTAATGGGCTGAAAACGCCTATTTTGGGACTCTGCACAGAAAGTGTTTGCAGACTGCTGAATCCACACACGGGTTTAACTCTGGAAGTTGAGTGCACACATTGACAACCGTTCTGTTAGATAGCTCCGTTTTGGATTTAGAAGCAGATATTTCCTTGTGCCTACTGCCGTTTCTTCCATATGCCGGTATTGGGTTGAACACGCCTGTTTTGAGACTCTGCAGAGAAAGTGTTTGCCGACTGATGAATCCACACAGGGGTTTAACTCTGGAAATTGAGTGCACACATTGACAACAGTTCTGTTAGATAGCTGCGTTTTGATTTAGAAGGAGATATTTTCCTGTGCTTACTGCTGTTTCTTCCATATGCCGGTAATGGGCTGAAAACGCCTGTTTTGGGACGCTGCAGAGAAAGTGTTTGCAGACTGCTGAATCCACACACGGGTTTAACTCTGGAAGTTGAGTGCACACATTGACAACCGTTCTATTAGATAGTTGCGTTTTGGATTTAGAAACAGATATTTCCCTGTGCTTACTGCTGTTTCTTCCGTATGCCGGTAATGGGCTGAAAACGCCTGTTTTGGGACTCTGCAGAGAAAGTGTTTGCAGACTGCTGAATCCACACACGGGTTTAACTCTGGACGTTGAGTGCACACATTGACAACCGTTCTGTTAGATAGCTGCGTTTGGATTTAGAAGCGGATATTTCCCTGTGCTTACTGCTGTTTCTTCCATAAGCCGGTAATGGGCTGAAAACGCCTGTTCTGGGACTCTGCAGAGGTGTTTGCAGACTGCTGAATCCACACACGGGTTTAACTCTGGAAGTTGAGTGCACACATTGACAACCGTTATGTTAGATAGCTGCGTTTTGGATTTAGAAGCAGATATTTCCCTGCGCTTACTGCTGTTTCTTCCATATGCCGGTAATGGGCTGAAAACGCCTGTTTTGGGACTCTGCAGAGAAAGTGTTTGCAGACTACTGAATACACACGGGTTTAACTCTGGAACTTGAGTGCACACATTGACAACCGTTCTGTTAGATAGCTGCGTTTTGGATTTAGAAGCAGATATTTCCCTGTGCTTACTGCTGTTTCTTCCATATGCCGGTAAAGGGCTGAAAACGCCTGTTTTGGGTCTCTGCAGAGAAAGTGTTTGCAGACTGCTGAATCCACACACGGGTTTAACTCTGGAAGTTGAGTGCACACATTGACAACCGTTCTGTTAGATAGCTCCGTTTTGGATTTAGAAGCAGATATTTCCCTGTGCTTACTGCTGTTTCTTCCATATGCCGGTAATGGGCTGAAAACGCCTGTTTTGGGACTCTGCAGAGAAAGTGTTTGCAGACTGCTGAATCCACACACGGGTTTAACTCTGGAAGTTGAGTGCACACATTGACAACCGTTCTGTTAGATAGCTACGTTTTGGATTTAGAAGCAGATATTTCCCTGTGCCTAGTGCTGTTTCTTCCGTATGCCGGTAATGGTCTGAAAACGCCTGTTTTGGGACTCTGCAGAGAAAGTGTTTGCAGACTGCTGAATCCACACACGGGTTTAACTCTGGACGTTGAGTGCACACATTGACAACCGTTCTGTTAGATAGCTGCGTTTGGATTTAGAAGCGGATATTTCCCTGTGCTTACTGCTGTTTCTTCCATATGCCGGTAAAGGGCTGAAACGCCTGTTCTGGGACTCTGCAGAGGTGTTTGCAGACTGCTGAATCCACACACGGGTTTAACTCTGGAAGTTGAGTGCACACATTGACAACCGTTCTGTTAGATAGCTGCGTTTTGGATTTAGAAGCAGATATTTCCCTGTGCTTACTGCTGTTTCTTCCATATGACGGTAATGGGCTGAAAACGCCTGTTTTGGGACTCTGCAGAGAAAGTGTTTGCAGACTGCTGAATCCACACACGGGTTTAACTCTGGAAGTTGAATCCACACATTGACAGCCGTTCTGTTAGATAGCTGCGTTTTGGATTTAGAAGCAGATATTTCCCTGTGCTTACTGCCGTTTCTTCCGTATGCCGGAAATGGGCTGAAAACGCCTGTTTTGGGACTCTGCACAGAAAGTGTTTGCAGACTGCTGAATCCACACACGGGTTTAACTCTGGAAGTTGAGTGCACACATTGACAACCGTTCTGTTAGAAAGCTGCGTTTTGGATTTAGAAGCAGATATTTCCCTGTGCTTACTGCTGTTTCTTCCGTATGCCGGTAAGGGGCTGAAAACGCTGGTTTTGGGACTCTGCAGAGAAAGAGTTTGCAGACTGCTGAATCCACACACGGGTTTAACTCTGGAAGTTGAGTGCACACATTGACAACCCTTCTGTTAGATAGCTGCGTTTTGGATTTAGAAGCAGATATTTCCCTGTACTTACTGCCGTTTCTTCCTTATGCCGCTAATGGGCTGAAAACGCCTGTTTTGGGATTCTGCACAGAAAGTGTTTGCAGACTACTGAATGCACACACCGGTTTAACTCTGGAAGTTGAGTGCACACATTGACAACCGTTCTGTTAGACAGCTGCGTTTTGGATTTAGAAGCAGATATTTCCCTGTGCTTACTGCCGTTTCTTCCATATGCCGGAAATGGGCTGAAAACGCCTGTTTTGGGACTCTGCACAGAAATTGTTTGCAGACTGCTGAATCCACACACGGGTTTAACTCTGGAAGTTGAGTGCACACATTGACAACCATTCTGTTAGATAGCTGCGTTTTGGATTTAGAAGCAGAAATTTCCCTGTGCATACTGCTGTTTCTTCCATATGCCGGTAAGGGGTTGAAAACGCCGGTTTTGGGACTCTGCAGAGAAAGTGTTTGCAGACTGCTGAATCCACACACGGATTTAACTCTGGAAGTTGAGTGCACACATTGACAACCGTTCTGTTAGATAGCTGTGTTTTGGATTTAGAAGCAGATATTTCCCTGTGCTTTCTGCCGTTTCTTCCATATGCCGGTAACGGGCTGAAAACGCCTGTTTTGGGACTCTGCAGAGAAATTGTTTGCAGACTGCTGAATCCACACACGGGTATAACTCTGGAAGTTGAGTGCACACATTCACAACCCTTCTGTTAGATAGCTGCGTTTTGGATTTAGAAGCAGATATTTCCCTGTGCTTACTGCTGTTTCTTCCATATGCCGGTAATGGGCTGAAAACGCCTGTTTTGGGACTCTGCACAGAAAGTCTTTGCAGACTACTGAATCCACACACCGGTTTAAATCTGGAAGTTAAGTGCACACATTGACAACCGTTCTGTTAGATAGCTGCGTTTTGGATTTAGAAGCAGATATTTCCCTGTGCTTACTGCCGTTTCTTCCATCTGCCGGTAATGGGGTGAAAACGCCTGTTTTGGGACTCTGCAGAGAAAGTGTTTGCAGACTGCAGAATCTACACATGGGTTTAACTCTGGAAGTTGAATGCACACACTGACAACCGTTCTGTTAGATAGTTGCGTTTTGGATTTAGAAGCAGATATTTCCCTGTGCATTCTGCCGTTTATTCCATATGCCGGTAACGGGCTGAAAACGCCTGTTTTGGGTCTCTGCAGAGAAATTGTTTGCAGACTGCTGAATCCACACACGGGTATAACTCTGGAAGTTGAGTGCACACATTCACAACCCTTCTGTTAGATAGCTGCGTTTTGGATTTAGAAGCAGATATTTCCCTGTGCTAACTGCTGTTTCTTCCATATGCCGGAAATGGGCTGAAAACGCCTGTTTTGGGACTCTGCAGAGAAAGTGTTTGCAGACTGCTGAACACACACACGGGTTTAACTCTGGAAGCTGAGTGCACACATTGACAACCGTTCTGTTAGATAGCTGCATTTTGGATTTACAAGCAGATATTTCCCTGTGCTTACTGCCGTTTCTTCCATATGCCGGTAATGGGCTGAAAACGCCTGTTTTGGGACCCTGCAGAGAAACTTTTTGCAGACTGCTGAATCCACAAACGGGTTTACCTCTGGAAGTTGAGTGCACACATTGACAACCGTTCTGTAAGATAGCTGCGTTTTGGATTTAGAAGCAGATATTTCCCTGTGCTTACTTCTGTTTCTTCCGTATGCCAGTAACGGGCTGCAAACGCCTGTTTTGGGACTCTGCAGAGAAAGTGTTTGCAGACTGCTGAATCCACACACGGGTTTAACTCTGGAAGTTGAGTGCACACATTGACAACCGTTCTGTTAGATAGCTGCGTTTTGGATTTAGAAGCAGATATTTCCCTGTGCTTTCTGCCGTTTCTTCCATATGCCGGTAACGGGCTGAAAACGCCTGTTTTGGGACTATGCAGAGAAATTGTTTGCAGACTGCTGAATCCACACACGGGTATAACTCTGGAAGTTGAGTGCACACATTCACAACCCTTCTGTTAGATAACAGCGTTTTGGATTTAGAAGCAGATATTTCCCTGTGCTTACTGCTGTTTCTTCCATATGCCGGTAATGGGCCGAAAACGCCTGTTTTGGGACTCTGCACAGAAAGTGTTTGCAGACTACTGAATCCACACACCGGTTTAACTCTGGAAGGTGAGTGCACACATTGACAACCGTTCTGTTAGACAGCTGCGTTTTGGATTTAGAAGCAGATATTTCCCTGTGCTTTCTGCCGTTTCTTCCAAATGCCGGTAATGGGTTGAAAATGCCTATTTTGGGACTCTGCACAGAAAGTGTTTGCAGACTGCTGAATCCACACACGGGTTTAACTCTGGAAGTTGAGTGCACACATTGACAACCGTTCTGTTAGATAGCTCCGTTTTGGATTTAGAAGCAGATATTTCCTTGTGCCTCCTGCCGTTACTTCCATACGCCGGTATTGGGTTGAACACGCCTGTTTTGAGACTCTGCAGAGAAAGTGTTTGCAGACTGATGAATCCACACAGGGTTTTAACTCTGGAAATTGAGTGCACACATTGACAACAGTTCTGTTAGATAGCTGCGTTTTGATTTAGAAGGAGATATTTTCCTGTGCTTACTGCTGTTTCTTCCATATGCCGGTAATGGGCTGAAAACGCCTGTTTTGGGACTCTGCAGAGAAAGTGTTTGCAGACTGCTGAATCCACACACGGGTTTAACTCTGGAAGTTGAGTGCACACATTGACAACCGTTCTGTTAGATAGCTGCGTTTTGGATTTAGAAGCAGATATTTCCCTGTGCTTACTGCCGTTTCTTCCATCTGCCGGTAATGGGCTGAAAACGCCTGTTTTGGGACTCTGCAGAGAAAGTGTTTGCAGACTGCAGAATCCACACACGGGTTTAACTCTGGAAGTTGAGTGCACACATTGACAACCGTTCTGTTAGATAGCTGCGTTTTGGATTTAGAAGCAGATATTTCCCTGTGCTTCCTGCCGTTTCTTCCAAATGCCGGTAACGGGCTGAAAACGCCTGTTTTTGGGACTCTGCAGAGAAATTGTTTGCAGAATGCTGAATCCACACACGGGTATAACTCTGGAAGTTGAGTGAACACATTCACAACCCTTCTGTTAGATAGCTGCGTTTTGGATTTAGAAGCAGATATTTCCCTGTGCTTACTGCTGTTTCTTCCATATGCCGGTAATGGGCCGAAAACGCCTGTTTTGGGACTCTGGACAGAAAGTGTTTGCAGACTACTGAATCCACACACCGGTTTAACTCTGAAGGTGAGTGCACACATTGACAACCGTTCTATTAGACAGCTGCATTTTGGATTTAGAAGCAGATATTTCCCTGTGCTTACTGCCGTTTCTTCCCATATGCCGGTAATGGGCTGAAAACGCCTATTTTGGGACTCTGCACAGAAAGTGTTTGCAGACTGCTGAATCCACACACGTTTTAACTCTGGAAGTTGAGTGCACACATTGACAACCGTTCTGTTAGATAGCTCCGTTTTGGATTTAGAAGCAGATATTTCCCTGTGCTTACTGCCGTTTCTTCCATCTGCCGGTAATGGGCTGAAAACGCCTGTTTTGGGACTCTGCAGAGAAAGTGTTTGCAGACTGCAGAATCCACACACGGGTTTAACTCTGGAAGTTGAGTGCACACATTGACAACCGTTCTGTTAGATAGCTGCGTTTTGGATTTTAGAAGCAGATATTTCCCTGTGCTTCCTGCCGTTTCTTCCAAATGCCGGTAACGGGCTGAAAACGCCTGTTTTGGGACTCTGCAGAGAAATTGTTTGCAGAATGCTGAATCCACACACGGGTATAACTCTGGAAGTTGAGTGAACACATTCACAACCCTTCTGTTAGATAGCTGCGTTTTGGATTTAGAAGCAGATATTTCCCTGTGCTTACTGCTGTTTCTTCCATATGCTGGTAATGGGCCGTAAACGCCTGTTTTGGGACTCTGGACAGAAAGTGTTTGCAGACTACTGAATCCACATACCGGTTTAACTCTGGAAGGTGAGTGCACACATTGACAACCGTTCTATTAGACAGCTGCGTTTTGGATTTAGAAGCAGATTATTTCCCTGTGCTTACTGCCGTTTCTTCCATATGCCGGTAATGGGCTGAAAACGCCTATTTTGGGACTCTGCACAGAAAGTGTTTGCAGACTGCTGAAACCACACACGGGTTTAACTCTGGAAGTTGAGTGCACACATTGACAACCGTTCTGTTAGATAGCTCCGTTTTGGATTTAGAAGCAGATATATTCCTTGTGCCTACTGCCGTTTCTTCCATATGCCGGTATTGGGTTGAACACGCCTGTTTTGAGACTCTGCAGAGAAAGTGTTTGCCGACTGATGAATCCACACAGGGGTTTAACTCTGGAAATTGAGTGCACACATTGACAACAGTTCTGTTAGATAGCTGCGTTTTGATTAGAAGGAGATATTTTCCTGTGCTTACTGCTGTTTCTTCCATATGCCAGGTAATGGGCTGAAAACGCCTGTTTTGGGACGCTGCAGAGAAAGTGTTTGCAGACTGCTGAATCCACACACGGGTTTAACTCTGGAAGTTGAGTGCACACATTGACAACCGTTCTATTAGATAGTTGCGTTTTGGATTTAGAAACAGATATTTCCTGTGCTTACTGCTGTTTCTTCCGTATCGCGGTAATGGGCTGAAAACGCCTGTTTGGGACTCTGCAGAGAAAGTGTTTGCAGACTGCTGAATCCACACACGGGTTTAACTCTGGACGTTGAGTGCACACATTGACAACCGTTCTGTTAGATAGCTGCGTTTGGATTTAGAAGCGGATATTTCCCTGTGCTTACTGCTGTTTCTTCCATAAGCCGGTAATGGGCTGAAAACGCCTGTTCTGGGACTCTGCAGAGGTGTTTGCAGACTGCTGAATCACACACGGGTTTAACTCTGAAGTTGAGTGCACACATTGACAACCGTTATGTAGATAGCTGCGTTTTGGATTTACAAGCAGATATTTCCCTGCGCTTACTGCTGTTTCTTCCATATGCCGGTAATGGGCTGAAAACGCCTGTTTTGGGACTCTGCAGAGAAAGTGTTTGCAGACTACTGAATACACACGGGTTTAACTCTGGAACTTGAGTGCACACATTGACAACCGTTCTGTTAGATAGCTGCGTTTTGGATTTAGAAGCAGATATTTCCCTGTGGCTTACTGCTGTTTCTTCCATATGCCGGTAAAGGGCTGAAAACGCCTGTTTTGGGTCTCTGCAGAGAAAGTGTTTGCAGGACTGCTGAATCCACACACGTGTTTAACTCTGGAAGTTGAGTGCACACATTGACAACCGTTCTGTTAGATAGCTACGTTTTGGATTTAGAAGCAGATATTTCCCTGTGCCTAGTGCTGTTTCTTCCGTATGCCGGTAATGGTCTGAAAACGCCTGTTTTGGGACTCTGCAGAGAAAGTGTTTGCAGACTGCTGAATCCACACACGGGTTTAACTCTGGACGTTGAGTGCACACATTGACAACCGTTCTGTTAGATAGCTGCGTTTGGATTTAGAAGCGGATATTTCCCTGTGCTTACTGCTGTTTCTTCCATATGCGGTAACGGGCTGAAACGCCTGTTCTGGGACTCTGCAGAGGTGTTTGCAGACTGCTGAACTCCACACACGGGTTTAACTCTGGAAGTTGAGTGCACACATTGACAACCGTTCTGTTAGATAGCTGCGTTTTGGATTTAGAAGCAGATATTTCCCTGTTGCTTACTGCTGTTTCTTCCATATGACGGTAATGGGCTGAAAACGCCTGTTTTGGGACTCTGCAGAGAAAGTGTTTGCCAGACTGCTGAATCCACACACGGGTTTAACTCTGGAAGTTGAATCCACAATTGACAGCCGTTCTGTTAGATAGCTGCGTTTTGGATTTAGAAGCAGATATTTCCCTGTGCTTACTGCCGTTTCTTCCGTATGCCGGAAATGGGCTGAAAACGCCTGTTTTGGGGACTCTTGCACAGAAAGTGTTTGCAGACTGCTGAATCCACACACGGGTTTAACTTGGAAGTTGAGTGCACACATTGACAACCGTTCTGTTAGAAAGCTGCGTTTTGGATTTAGAAGCAGATATTTCCCTGTGCTTACTGCTGTTTCTTCCGTATGCCGGTAAGGGGCTGAAAACGCTGGTTTTGGGACTCTGCAGAGAAAGAGTTTGCAGACTGCTGAATCCACACACGGGTTTAACTCTGGAAGTTGAGTGCACACATTGACAACCTCTTCTGTTAGATAGCTGCGTTTTGGATTTAGAAGCAGATATTTCCCTGTGCTTACTGCCGTTTCTTCCTTATGCCCGCTAATGGGCTGAAAACGCCTGTTTTGGGATTCTGCACAGAAAGTGTTTGCAGACTACTGAATGCACACACCGGTTTAACTCTGGAAGTTGAGTGCACACATTGACAACCGTTCTGTTAGGACAGCTGCGTTTTGGATTTAGAAGCAGATATTTCCCTGTGCTTACTGCCGTTTCTTCCATATGCCGGAAATGGGCTGAAAACGCCTGTTTTGGGACTCTGCACAGAAATTGTTTGCAGACTGCTGAATCCACACACGGGTTTAACTCTGGAAGTTGAGTGCACACATTGACAACCATCTGTTAGATAGCTGCGTTTTGGATTTAGAAGCAGAAATTTCCCTGTGCATACTGGCTGTTTCTTCCATATGCCGGTAAGGGGTTGAAAACGCCGGTTTTGGGACTCTGCAGAGAAAGTGTTTGCAGACTGCTGAATCCACACACGGATTTAACTCTGGAAGTTGAGTGCACACATTGACAACCGTTCTGTTAGATAGCTGTGTTTTGGATTTAGAAGCAGATATTTCCCTGTGCTTTCTGCCGTTTCTTCCATATGCCGGTAACGGGCTGAAAACTGCCTGTTTTGGGACTCTGCAGAGAAATTGTTTGCAGACTGCTGAATCCACACACGGGTATAACTCGGAAGTTGAGTGCACACATTCACAACCCTTCTGGTTAGATAGCTGCGTTTTGGATTTAGAAGCAGATATTTCCCTGTGCTTACTGCTGTTTCTTCCATATGCCGGTAATGGGCTGAAAACGCCTGTTTTGGGACTCTGCACAGAAAGTCTTTGCAGACTACTGAATCCACACACCGGTTTTAAATCTGGAAGTTAAGTGCACACATTGACAAGCCGTTCTGTTAGATAGCTGCGTTTTGGATTTAGAAGCAGATATTTCCCTGTGCTTACTGCCGTTTCTTCCATCTGCCGGTAATGGGGTGAAAACGCCTGTTTTGGGACTCTGCAGAGAAAGTGTTTGCAGACTGCAGAATCTACACATGGGTTTAACTCTGGGAAGTTGAATGCACACACTGACAACCGTTCTGTTAGATAGTTGCGTTGTGGATTTAGAAGCAGATATTTCCCTGTGCATTCTGCCGTTTATTCCATATGCCGGTAACGGGCTGAAAACGCCTGTTTTGGGTCTCTGCAGAGAAATTGTTTGCAGACTGCTGAATCCACACACGGGTATAACTCTGGAAGTTGAGTGCACACATTCACAACCCTTCTGTTAGATAGCTGCGTTTTGGATTTAGAAGCAGATATTTCCCTGTGCTAACTGCTGTTTCTTCCATATGCCGAAAGGGCTGAAAACGCCTGTTTTGGGAACTCTGCAGAGAAAGTGTTTGCAGACTGCTGAACACACACACGGGTTTAACTCTGGAAGCTGAGTGCACACATTGACAACCGTTCTGTTAGATAGCTGCATTTTGGATTTACAAGCAGATATTTCCCTGTGCTTACTGCCGTTTCTTCCATATGCCGGTAATGGGCTGAAAACGCCTGTTTTGGGACCCTGCAGAGAAAGTTTTTGCAGACTGCTGAATCCACAAACGGGTTTACCTCTGGAAGTTGAGTGCACACATTGACAACCGTTCTGTAAGATAGCTGCGTTTTGGATTTAGAAGCAGATATTTCCCTGTGCTTACTTCTGTTTCTTCCGTATGCCAGTAACGGGCTGCAAACGCCTGTTTTGGACTCTGCAGAGAAAGTGTTTGCAGACTGCTGAATCCACACACGGGTTTAACTCTGGAAGTTGAGTGCACACATTGACAACCGTTCTGTTAGATAGCTGCGTTTTGGATTTAGAAGCAGATATTTCCCTGTGCTTTCTGCCGTTTCTTCCATATGCCGGTAACGGGGCTGAAAACGCCTGTTTTGGGACTATGCAGAGAAATTGTTTGCAGACTGCTGAATCCACACACGGGTATAACTCTGGAAGTTGAGTGCACACATTCACAAGCCTTCTGTTAGATAACAGCGTTTTGGATTTAGAAGCAGATATTTCCCTGTGCTTACTGCTGTTTCTTCCATATGCCGGTAATGGGCCGAAAACGCCTGTTTTTGGACTCTGCACAGAAAGTGTTTGCAGACTACTGAATCCACACACCGGTTTAACTCTGGAAGGTGAGTGCACACATTGACAACCGTTCTGTTAGACAGCTGCGTTTTGGATTTAGAAGCAGATATTTCCCTGTGCTTTCTGCCGTTTCTTCCAAATGCCGGTAATGGGCTGAAAATGCCTATTTTGGGACTCTGCACAGAAAGTGTTTGCAGACTGCTGAATCCACACACGGGTTTAACTCTGGAAGTTGAGTGCACACATTGACAACCGTTCTGTTAGATAGCTCCGTTTTGGATTTAGAAGCAGATATTTCCTTGTGCCTACTGCCGTTACTTCCATACGCCGGTATTGGGTTGAACACGCCTGTTTTGAGACTCTGCAGAGAAAGTGTTTGCAGACTGATGAATCCACACAGGGTTTTAACTCTGGAAATTGAGTGCACACATTGACAACAGTTCTGTTAGATAGCTGCGTTTTGATTTAGAAGGAGATATTTTCCTGTGCTTACTGCTGTTTCTTCCATATGCCCGGTAATGGGCTGAAAACGCCTGTTTTGGGACTCTGCAGAGAAAGTGTTTGCAGACTGCTGAATCCACACACGGGTTTAACTCTGGAAGTTGAGTGCACACATTGACAAACCGTTCTGTTAGATAGCTGCGTTTTGAATTTAGAAGCAGATATTTCCCTGTGCTTACTGCCGTTTCTTCCATCTGCCGGTAATGGGCTGAAAACGCCTGTTTTGGGACTCTGCAGAGAAAGTGTTTGCAGACTGCAGAATCCACACACGGGTTTAACTCTGGAAGTTGAGTGCACACATTGACAACCGTTCTGTTAGATAGCTGCGTTTTGGATTTAGAAGCAGATATTTCCCTGTGCTTCCTGCCGTTTCTTCCAAATGCCGGTAACGGGCTGAAAACGCCTGTTTTGGGACTCTGCAGAGAAATTGTTTGCAGAATGCTGAATCCACACACGGGTATAACTCTGGAAGTTGAGTGAACACATTCACAACCCTTCTGTTAGATAGCTGCGTTTTGGATTTAGAAGCAGATATTTCCCTGTGCTTACTGCTGTTTCTTCCATATGCCGGTAATGGGCCGAAAACGCCTGTTTTGGGACTCTGGACAGAAAGTGTTTGCAGACTACTGAATCCACACACCGGTTTAACTCTGGAACGTGAGTGCACACATTGACAACCGTTCTATTAGACAGCTGCGTTTTGGATTTAGAAGCAGATATTTCCCTGTGCTTACTGCCGTTTCTTCATATGCCGGTAATGGGCTGAAAACGCCTATTTTGGGACTCTGCACAGAAAGTGTTTGCAGACTGCTGAATCCACACACGGGTTTAACTCTGGAAGTTGAGTGCACACATTGACAACCGTTCTGTTAGATAGCTCCGTTTTGGATTTAGAAGCAGATATTTCCCTGTGCTTACTGCCGTTTCTTCCATCTGCCGGTAATGGGCTGAAAACGCCTGTTTTGGGACTCTGCAGAGAAAGTGTTTGCAGACTGCAGAATCCACACACGGGTTTAACTCTGGAAGTTGAGTGCACACATTGACAAACCGTTCTGTTAGATAGCTGCGTTTTGGATTTAGAAGCAGATATTTCCTGTGCTTCCTGCCGTTTCTTCCAAATGCGGCGGTAACGGGCTGAAAGCGCTGTTTTGGGACTCTGCAGAGAAATTGTTTGCAGAATGCTGAATCCACACACGGGTATAACTCTGGAAGTTGAGTGAACACATTCACAACCCTTCTGTTAGATAGCTGCGTTTTTGGATTTAGAAGCAGATATTTCCCTGTGCCTTACTGCTGTTTCTTCCATATGCTGGTAATGGGCCGTAAACG